>NC_143174.1:15467045-15770075 GCF_047325235.1 Durio zibethinus
TTCGGCAAACTAATTAATTTTTTAAATCTTCAACTTATTAATTTTAAGAATGTTAATATATTAGTATTATTTTATTCCAAATAAACTTGTTTGAATAGAAACAATTGTTTTATAACAAAACAAAAGATCATAACGACTTGAAATATTTATAATATATATTGCTATTTTATATACCAATAGATGAGGCTTGCACTAAATATTATATTATAATATAATGAATTAATAATTAAGTAATAACTTAATATTAAATTGGATAATTTATAATAAGCTTTTATTATTTATAATAAATTTGCTATAATAAATAGTTTACTTATACTTAAAGAATTATTTATTTAAAAATAATTATAATCTTAATAAATAATTAAGACTACTTAATTATAATAAATAGTTATAACAGATATTTATAAGTAATATTATAACATATAAATATTGGTTATTTAGATTTATAATTATTATCAAATATATTTAAATAATTATATGAATAAATTATAAATTATAAACTATAATATATTATAAATATATATTTTCTATAAATAAGTTTATCTAATATTTAATTATATAATTATAATATTACTATAATTTAATATAACTATAATATATTATTATATTAATAAATTAGATAATTATTCAATTTTATAATGATACTAATAATTATGTATTATAATTAATAGTAATATTAAAAATTAAGAATTATTAAAATAATTTATTAATTAATAAATTTAAATATTAATTAGTTGAATATTATTTTAATATGATTATTTTATTAGTATAAATATTAATAATAGTCAAATTTTGAATTAACTCTTCAATTTAATAATCATTAATTATTCAGATTTATTTTTGTTATTTAATATATATATATATATATTGTCAATTAAATATTACTAAATCTTATAAAATTATGAATAATAATTATCTACATTATTAAAACTAATAAATATTTAACTATTTTATAATATATAATTAAATATATTGTAATAAGTATAATATAATAATTATCTTAATTATTAATATTTATTATATCAAGTTATATAATATAATTTATATTATATATTTATAATTCATATTTATTTTATATTAAATAGTTTTATTATTTGTTTAAAATAATATATATTTATTAATAATAAGTATTATTATGTTAAATTAGCATTATTAATTTATATTATTACTAAATATATATTATAGCATTAAATATAACTAGTAAAATTAATATTTAATTTTAATAATCCTAATTATTATATAATAATAATTTAGTATTATTATATTCTAATTGATTATTTTACAGTATAAAATAATTTAGTGGAGTATATTTAATTTATTTAATTAAATAAAGATATTTATATTAGAGTAAATTTATTTAATTATCTATTAAATTCAGTTAATTATTAAATTTATTTATCTTTATAAATTATATTATAACTAGTATAAATTAATAGTTAATTTATAATTAATATTTCTTATGATTTAATTATATAATTTAGTATATTAATTATTATATATAATTCCATTTAAGCTTGTATTATATTATAATTATGTATGAATCATAATAATTATTTATTTTAAATATTATTTTATTTAAATTAATAAATAATAAATAATTATAAATAAATAGAATATTATTGATTAAATCATAACTACTTAATATGAATAATTATTTGAAATTATAATAATTAAATTAAATAAGTATAATTTTAATATTAAATTAAATAAAATTATTTATTTAATAATTAATAACTATATGTTATAATAAAAATTAATAATTAATATATATGGGAGCTTTTTATTGTTTAATAGATATAATAAAAATTATTATTATGCTGCTGGATAATATAATTGATAAGAATAATTATCAATATTATCCATTTGTTTTAGTTCATAAAAGTTTAATCATTAATGATCAAAAACATTGACTTAAATTTTATTAATTATATTGTACATAGAAATATTATAAACTATTATTAATTTATAATAATATAATAGTAAATATTATAAGTTTATTTATATTATTAAATTAACTATAATATTTGAAAATTAACATGTAATTTATAAATTATTAAAGATTAATATAATAATTTATATTTATAATTATAATTAAGTTATTATAAATCTAATAAGTTTAGATAATTATAAATTATAATATATTTATTGAATTCCATTGTTATAATGTTTAATATAATTTAACAATTATAATTAATTATAATAATTGTTATAATGATTAATATATATAATTAGATTATATATTAAAATAATAATAATAATATATTATTATTAATATAATTTAAATTAATATTATTAATTAAATCCTAAATTAATAAGTAAAAAATTTTAAAAATAAATTTGTTTATTTAATCATTTTAAAATAAGTAAAAATATAATAATTAGTTATTATTTTATTGTATTAACTTGTAAAATTATTTATTTATCAATTATAGTAGTAATTAATAAATTGTTATATAATATTTAATAATATAAATTTCAAGTTATAATAAATTATATAATTAGTTATATATTATTATTATTATTATTATAATAATTATATATTATTTGAATATTATATTAATTTTATAATTAAAAATTAGAAATAGATAATAATATTATCTAATATAATATAATTTTATTAATTATATTATACTTAAATTATTATTAAATAATATTATTATTTAAATTAATTTAAATAAAGATTAAAATTATTATTAAATAAGTTATTTATTAATAAATATTGGTACTCATTAAATATTAATTAAACTATTTAATTAAATTACTAATTGATAATAATATTATTAAGTTATAATAATCTCTGTTTTAAAATTAATTTTAAATATATTTAAAAAATTTATTATATAGTATTATTTTATAATTTAGTATTTTATCAAATAATTATACTGATAATGTATGTTAGTTATAATTAATATTATTAAGTTATTATATAATTTATCTAAATAATAATTATAATTAATATTATTAATCATACTAATAATTTAATAATTATAATCTATTTACATAATAACTGCAAATAAACTAATAGTTTATAATAAATTAATTAAATATTGCAATTATTTGTTATTTAAACTTATAATGAACAATCTATATTAATTATAATTATATATATAAATTTAGTATTAATATAAGTTTAAATACTTGTTTCATATCTTACAAGTTTGTTTTAAATAATAATTATTTATTTAACTAAATTATTATAAGGATTTTAATTTTAATATTAATTTATTTTTAATATTATTAAATAATAAATTAATATATTATTTTAATATGGTTTATACTAAATTATTTATTAATCTATTAAATCTAATTAATATATTATCTTTCAAATATTATCTCTTACTTAAAATTATAGATAATTATATAGTTAGAATATAATTGAATATTAAAGATAATATAAAATATTATATATTTTATTAATTAGATAATAAAAAGCCTATTCAAATATTATTTATTATTATTTTAAAACAAAAAGCTAATACTATATTCAATTATTATTTTTTTATTAATATTATGGTAATAATTAAATTATTAAAACTATAATAGATAATTGTTCAAATAAGTTTATTATTTAATTTATTAATTATTTTAATATAAGTTAAGTTTTATAAAACTTATTTAAATTATCAAATAAGTTAAATAAGTTTAAAATAATAAACTTATTAAAATCAATAAGTTGAACAAACAACTATTTGAATATTATTCTAATTTAAGTTTAAATAGTTAAGACTATAAGGAATATAATTATCTTTTAAATTAATAATTATTTAAATAATAAGATTTAATAATTTAAACTTGTTCGGTAAACATATTTATTATTTAAATCTCCAACTATTTCAAAATATTCAATTTATAAGATAAGGGTAATAATTTATTGACATTCAAAAAATTAATAAGCATGAGATTTGAAAAAAAATAAATCTATTTACCGAACAAGTTCAAATAGGTATGACTATTTCAATAAACATCTATTTAAAATCATTACTAATAATAATATCAATATTAGGTATAATTATCGAAATAAATTACAATTGTTATTAAATGACACACTCTTTATTATTATTTTGATTGAATTATATTAATAAGTTTAAATATTATTGACTTTTAGGTATTTGTTAAATAAATAATAATTGTTTAAAACAAACTTGTAAGATATGAAACAAGTATTTGATGACAAAACAAAAGGTAATAAATTAGTATTATTTTTAATTATTAATTAAATTTTAAATATTAATTTTAATTATCAATTTATTTAATTAAATAGAAAATTAATAATTAACAATTAATACTTTAAAGAATTAAATTATAAATATAAATATTTAATTGTAATTATTTTAATTTTCTATTTAATAAAAATAGCATATATTAATAGAAATATATTTGTAATATGACATGTATAATTTAATTAATTATATTATATTATTTTATTTCTTTTGTTTAAATTATACGATATATATTATAAATATTTATTAACAATCATTATAACATTATACTAAAATAAAATAAAAATATATATGTAAAATTAAAAGTTATTATTAATACAAATAAATCTAATTATTATGTTATAATTAATAATAATTAAGATAATAATATAGTTATCTTAAATACTAAATTTAATTTTTATCTTAAATAATAATTACTAAATTATTAAGGATAAATTAGTTTAATTTATATTTTAATTAAATATATTTAATAATTATTATTAAATATATTTTTACTAGTTATATTTAATACTATAATATATATTAATTTTAAATATTAAATCTAATTTATTTATATAATGAAAATTATTTAAAATTTTTGTTTAAATTTTAACTATATAGATTACAACTAAATAAAATTTATAGTTAATAATTTAATAAATTATATAATCCAAATCATAAGAATTATTATTTATTTATAATTAAGTAAAAATATAAATAATAAGAATTTATATTTAATAAATTAATAACTAAAATTATCTTTAATTCTTTTTAAATAATATAAAAGAATTAAGCCATAAGCATAATAATAACTATAACTCTAATTAATTTGAAATATTAATTAAATCATTCTTATTAATAGTATATATTTTAATTAAATATTAAAATATTATAAAACTATTATATAAATTATTAAACCAAATTTATAATTGTTTTAATTTTATTATTAACTTATATAATTATATACAATATACAATTATAAATTAATTAATGATAGTATAAATTAAAAAAATAAAAATTAGTATATTATTTATGTATCATAAATAATAAAATAATTTATTACTTTGATACTTCTATAAGTCTAATTTATATATTTATATATATAATATCAATATCATTTAAATATTAGTTTAAAACTTATAATATTTAATAATACTATATTAAATTATTTTATATAATATTATATTTTAATAAATTGATGATTAAATATTAATAATAATTAATATTAAATAATTCTTATAAAATTTTATTAGTTTAATTAATAATATATTATTATTTTACTAATTACTAAATCTATACAATTATTAATTAATATTATATTTATTATATATTATAATTTTATATAATAAATATATAAAGTTAATTTAAATAGATCTATTATTAGTATAATATTTCCTTATAATAATCTCATTCAAAATAAAATAAATTAATATAAACTGGTAATAATTATATTTATTAATTATAAAATAGATCAAATATAATTTAATTTGATATTTTAATTAATAATTTTTTTACGATACTTAATTACGATTCTAAATAGTAAAAATTATTTGCATCAATGACTCAATGTATTTGAAATATTTATTTTAATATTAATAATAATAAATAAGTATAAAAATTATTACTATTTAGAATCATTATAACCTTTTGATTTGTCATAAAATAATTGTTTCAGTTAATACTAGCTTAGACAGATAAAATAATACTAATTTAATAATATTTTCTAAATTAATAAGTAGAAAATTAAAAAATAAATGTGTTCATTGAATCAATAATCTGATTATATTATATAAATAATATTTGTTTATAAATTTAATAAGTAATTTATAATTACTATAAATAAAATAATAATTATATTTATAAATAATTAAAATTAAATGTAATTAAATTATATTTTATTCATAGGTCAATTATTAAATATAGTTTATAATATATATAATATATAAATACTATAATAATATTATATTATTATTTAATTATAACAATTATTTTAATTTTAATTATATAAATAAATTAGATTTAATATTTAAAATTAATATATATATTATAATATTAAATATAACTAGTAAAAATATATTTAATAATAATTATTAAAATATTTGTTAAATATTTTGAAAATTAATAAATATAATTATTTATTTATTAGTTATATTAAATTAAAATCAATAATTCATATTAATATCTTTATTTTATTATCATACAAGCTTAATCATAATATAATTTATCTAATAATTATGGTTTAATTAATAAAATATATAATTATTATCCAATAATTGGGTTTAATAAATAAGCATATTGAACAAATAATTTTCTTAATAAATTAGTTTTAATAATTTAATTAATTTAAATATTAATTAGAACAATTAATTATTACTATATATAATAACTATATTATATAAGAATAATAATTTTAATAAAAATATTATAATTATTAAAATTATCTATAATAATTTATTAATTATTTTAAAATTATCATTTTAAATTAATTTAACAAAATAGCTTTATTTGCTGAAATTTTACTTATTAATTTTTGGAATATTAATAAATTTATATTATTTTATTCAAAATATGCTTGCATGAACAGAATGAATTGTTTTATGGCAAAACGAAATGTCATAATGTTTTGAAATAGATAATTGTTTAGATAGTCATTACTGTTTCAACTTGATCGATAAGAAAAAATTGTTTTACAATAAAATAAAATGTCATAATAATTTGAAATATATAATAGTTCAAATGGACATGACTATTTGAACTGGTTCGGCAAACTAATTAATTTTTTAAATCTTCAACTTATTAATTTTAAGAATGTTAATATATTAGTATTATTTTATTCCAAATAAACTTGTTTGAATAGAAACAATTGTTTTATAACAAAACAAAAGATCATAACGACTTGAAATATTTATAATATATATTGCTATTTTATATACCAATAGATGAGGCTTGCACTAAATATTATATTATAATATAATGAATTAATAATTAAGTAATAACTTAATATTAAATTGGATAATTTATAATAAGCTTTTATTATTTATAATAAATTTGCTATAATAAATAGTTTACTTATACTTAAAGAATTATTTATTTAAAAATAATTATAATCTTAATAAATAATTAAGACTACTTAATTATAATAAATAGTTATAACAGATATTTATAAGTAATATTATAACATATAAATATTGGTTATTTAGATTTATAATTATTATCAAATATATTTAAATAATTATATGAATAAATTATAAATTATAAACTATAATATATTATAAATATATATTTTCTATAAATAAGTTTATCTAATATTTAATTATATAATTATAATATTACTATAATTTAATATAACTATAATATATTATTATATTAATAAATTAGATAATTATTCAATTTTATAATGATACTAATAATTATGTATTATAATTAATAGTAATATTAAAAATTAAGAATTATTAAAATAATTTATTAATTAATAAATTTAAATATTAATTAGTTGAATATTATTTTAATATGATTATTTTATTAGTATAAATATTAATAATAGTCAAATTTTGAATTAACTCTTCAATTTAATAATCATTAATTATTCAGATTTATTTTTGTTATTTAATATATATATATATATATTGTCAATTAAATATTACTAAATCTTATAAAATTATGAATAATAATTATCTACATTATTAAAACTAATAAATATTTAACTATTTTATAATATATAATTAAATATATTGTAATAAGTATAATATAATAATTATCTTAATTATTAATATTTATTATATCAAGTTATATAATATAATTTATATTATATATTTATAATTCATATTTATTTTATATTAAATAGTTTTATTATTTGTTTAAAATAATATATATTTATTAATAATAAGTATTATTATGTTAAATTAGCATTATTAATTTATATTATTACTAAATATATATTATAGCATTAAATATAACTAGTAAAATTAATATTTAATTTTAATAATCCTAATTATTATATAATAATAATTTAGTATTATTATATTCTAATTGATTATTTTACAGTATAAAATAATTTAGTGGAGTATATTTAATTTATTTAATTAAATAAAGATATTTATATTAGAGTAAATTTATTTAATTATCTATTAAATTCAGTTAATTATTAAATTTATTTATCTTTATAAATTATATTATAACTAGTATAAATTAATAGTTAATTTATAATTAATATTTCTTATGATTTAATTATATAATTTAGTATATTAATTATTATATATAATTCCATTTAAGCTTGTATTATATTATAATTATGTATGAATCATAATAATTATTTATTTTAAATATTATTTTATTTAAATTAATAAATAATAAATAATTATAAATAAATAGAATATTATTGATTAAATCATAACTACTTAATATGAATAATTATTTGAAATTATAATAATTAAATTAAATAAGTATAATTTTAATATTAAATTAAATAAAATTATTTATTTAATAATTAATAACTATATGTTATAATAAAAATTAATAATTAATATATATGGGAGCTTTTTATTGTTTAATAGATATAATAAAAATTATTATTATGCTGCTGGATAATATAATTGATAAGAATAATTATCAATATTATCCATTTGTTTTAGTTCATAAAAGTTTAATCATTAATGATCAAAAACATTGACTTAAATTTTATTAATTATATTGTACATAGAAATATTATAAACTATTATTAATTTATAATAATATAATAGTAAATATTATAAGTTTATTTATATTATTAAATTAACTATAATATTTGAAAATTAACATGTAATTTATAAATTATTAAAGATTAATATAATAATTTATATTTATAATTATAATTAAGTTATTATAAATCTAATAAGTTTAGATAATTATAAATTATAATATATTTATTGAATTCCATTGTTATAATGTTTAATATAATTTAACAATTATAATTAATTATAATAATTGTTATAATGATTAATATATATAATTAGATTATATATTAAAATAATAATAATAATATATTATTATTAATATAATTTAAATTAATATTATTAATTAAATCCTAAATTAATAAGTAAAAAATTTTAAAAATAAATTTGTTTATTTAATCATTTTAAAATAAGTAAAAATATAATAATTAGTTATTATTTTATTGTATTAACTTGTAAAATTATTTATTTATCAATTATAGTAGTAATTAATAAATTGTTATATAATATTTAATAATATAAATTTCAAGTTATAATAAATTATATAATTAGTTATATATTATTATTATTATTATTATAATAATTATATATTATTTGAATATTATATTAATTTTATAATTAAAAATTAGAAATAGATAATAATATTATCTAATATAATATAATTTTATTAATTATATTATACTTAAATTATTATTAAATAATATTATTATTTAAATTAATTTAAATAAAGATTAAAATTATTATTAAATAAGTTATTTATTAATAAATATTGGTACTCATTAAATATTAATTAAACTATTTAATTAAATTACTAATTGATAATAATATTATTAAGTTATAATAATCTCTGTTTTAAAATTAATTTTAAATATATTTAAAAAATTTATTATATAGTATTATTTTATAATTTAGTATTTTATCAAATAATTATACTGATAATGTATGTTAGTTATAATTAATATTATTAAGTTATTATATAATTTATCTAAATAATAATTATAATTAATATTATTAATCATACTAATAATTTAATAATTATAATCTATTTACATAATAACTGCAAATAAACTAATAGTTTATAATAAATTAATTAAATATTGCAATTATTTGTTATTTAAACTTATAATGAACAATCTATATTAATTATAATTATATATATAAATTTAGTATTAATATAAGTTTAAATACTTGTTTCATATCTTACAAGTTTGTTTTAAATAATAATTATTTATTTAACTAAATTATTATAAGGATTTTAATTTTAATATTAATTTATTTTTAATATTATTAAATAATAAATTAATATATTATTTTAATATGGTTTATACTAAATTATTTATTAATCTATTAAATCTAATTAATATATTATCTTTCAAATATTATCTCTTACTTAAAATTATAGATAATTATATAGTTAGAATATAATTGAATATTAAAGATAATATAAAATATTATATATTTTATTAATTAGATAATAAAAAGCCTATTCAAATATTATTTATTATTATTTTAAAACAAAAAGCTAATACTATATTCAATTATTATTTTTTTATTAATATTATGGTAATAATTAAATTATTAAAACTATAATAGATAATTGTTCAAATAAGTTTATTATTTAATTTATTAATTATTTTAATATAAGTTAAGTTTTATAAAACTTATTTAAATTATCAAATAAGTTAAATAAGTTTAAAATAATAAACTTATTAAAATCAATAAGTTGAACAAACAACTATTTGAATATTATTCTAATTTAAGTTTAAATAGTTAAGACTATAAGGAATATAATTATCTTTTAAATTAATAATTATTTAAATAATAAGATTTAATAATTTAAACTTGTTCGGTAAACATATTTATTATTTAAATCTCCAACTATTTCAAAATATTCAATTTATAAGATAAGGGTAATAATTTATTGACATTCAAAAAATTAATAAGCATGAGATTTGAAAAAAAATAAATCTATTTACCGAACAAGTTCAAATAGGTATGACTATTTCAATAAACATCTATTTAAAATCATTACTAATAATAATATCAATATTAGGTATAATTATCGAAATAAATTACAATTGTTATTAAATGACACACTCTTTATTATTATTTTGATTGAATTATATTAATAAGTTTAAATATTATTGACTTTTAGGTATTTGTTAAATAAATAATAATTGTTTAAAACAAACTTGTAAGATATGAAACAAGTATTTGATGACAAAACAAAAGGTAATAAATTAGTATTATTTTTAATTATTAATTAAATTTTAAATATTAATTTTAATTATCAATTTATTTAATTAAATAGAAAATTAATAATTAACAATTAATACTTTAAAGAATTAAATTATAAATATAAATATTTAATTGTAATTATTTTAATTTTCTATTTAATAAAAATAGCATATATTAATAGAAATATATTTGTAATATGACATGTATAATTTAATTAATTATATTATATTATTTTATTTCTTTTGTTTAAATTATACGATATATATTATAAATATTTATTAACAATCATTATAACATTATACTAAAATAAAATAAAAATATATATGTAAAATTAAAAGTTATTATTAATACAAATAAATCTAATTATTATGTTATAATTAATAATAATTAAGATAATAATATAGTTATCTTAAATACTAAATTTAATTTTTATCTTAAATAATAATTACTAAATTATTAAGGATAAATTAGTTTAATTTATATTTTAATTAAATATATTTAATAATTATTATTAAATATATTTTTACTAGTTATATTTAATACTATAATATATATTAATTTTAAATATTAAATCTAATTTATTTATATAATGAAAATTATTTAAAATTTTTGTTTAAATTTTAACTATATAGATTACAACTAAATAAAATTTATAGTTAATAATTTAATAAATTATATAATCCAAATCATAAGAATTATTATTTATTTATAATTAAGTAAAAATATAAATAATAAGAATTTATATTTAATAAATTAATAACTAAAATTATCTTTAATTCTTTTTAAATAATATAAAAGAATTAAGCCATAAGCATAATAATAACTATAACTCTAATTAATTTGAAATATTAATTAAATCATTCTTATTAATAGTATATATTTTAATTAAATATTAAAATATTATAAAACTATTATATAAATTATTAAACCAAATTTATAATTGTTTTAATTTTATTATTAACTTATATAATTATATACAATATACAATTATAAATTAATTAATGATAGTATAAATTAAAAAAATAAAAATTAGTATATTATTTATGTATCATAAATAATAAAATAATTTATTACTTTGATACTTCTATAAGTCTAATTTATATATTTATATATATAATATCAATATCATTTAAATATTAGTTTAAAACTTATAATATTTAATAATACTATATTAAATTATTTTATATAATATTATATTTTAATAAATTGATGATTAAATATTAATAATAATTAATATTAAATAATTCTTATAAAATTTTATTAGTTTAATTAATAATATATTATTATTTTACTAATTACTAAATCTATACAATTATTAATTAATATTATATTTATTATATATTATAATTTTATATAATAAATATATAAAGTTAATTTAAATAGATCTATTATTAGTATAATATTTCCTTATAATAATCTCATTCAAAATAAAATAAATTAATATAAACTGGTAATAATTATATTTATTAATTATAAAATAGATCAAATATAATTTAATTTGATATTTTAATTAATAATTTTTTTACGATACTTAATTACGATTCTAAATAGTAAAAATTATTTGCATCAATGACTCAATGTATTTGAAATATTTATTTTAATATTAATAATAATAAATAAGTATAAAAATTATTACTATTTAGAATCATTATAACCTTTTGATTTGTCATAAAATAATTGTTTCAGTTAATACTAGCTTAGACAGATAAAATAATACTAATTTAATAATATTTTCTAAATTAATAAGTAGAAAATTAAAAAATAAATGTGTTCATTGAATCAATAATCTGATTATATTATATAAATAATATTTGTTTATAAATTTAATAAGTAATTTATAATTACTATAAATAAAATAATAATTATATTTATAAATAATTAAAATTAAATGTAATTAAATTATATTTTATTCATAGGTCAATTATTAAATATAGTTTATAATATATATAATATATAAATACTATAATAATATTATATTATTATTTAATTATAACAATTATTTTAATTTTAATTATATAAATAAATTAGATTTAATATTTAAAATTAATATATATATTATAATATTAAATATAACTAGTAAAAATATATTTAATAATAATTATTAAAATATTTGTTAAATATTTTGAAAATTAATAAATATAATTATTTATTTATTAGTTATATTAAATTAAAATCAATAATTCATATTAATATCTTTATTTTATTATCATACAAGCTTAATCATAATATAATTTATCTAATAATTATGGTTTAATTAATAAAATATATAATTATTATCCAATAATTGGGTTTAATAAATAAGCATATTGAACAAATAATTTTCTTAATAAATTAGTTTTAATAATTTAATTAATTTAAATATTAATTAGAACAATTAATTATTACTATATATAATAACTATATTATATAAGAATAATAATTTTAATAAAAATATTATAATTATTAAAATTATCTATAATAATTTATTAATTATTTTAAAATTATCATTTTAAATTAATTTAACAAAATAGCTTTATTTGCTGAAATTTTACTTATTAATTTTTGGAATATTAATAAATTTATATTATTTTATTCAAAATATGCTTGCATGAACAGAATGAATTGTTTTATGGCAAAACGAAATGTCATAATGTTTTGAAATAGATAATTGTTTAGATAGTCATTACTGTTTCAACTTGATCGATAAGAAAAAATTGTTTTACAATAAAATAAAATGTCATAATAATTTGAAATATATAATAGTTCAAATGGACATGACTATTTGAACTGGTTCGGCAAACTAATTAATTTTTTAAATCTTCAACTTATTAATTTTAAGAATGTTAATATATTAGTATTATTTTATTCCAAATAAACTTGTTTGAATAGAAACAATTGTTTTATAACAAAACAAAAGATCATAACGACTTGAAATATTTATAATATATATTGCTATTTTATATACCAATAGATGAGGCTTGCACTAAATATTATATTATAATATAATGAATTAATAATTAAGTAATAACTTAATATTAAATTGGATAATTTATAATAAGCTTTTATTATTTATAATAAATTTGCTATAATAAATAGTTTACTTATACTTAAAGAATTATTTATTTAAAAATAATTATAATCTTAATAAATAATTAAGACTACTTAATTATAATAAATAGTTATAACAGATATTTATAAGTAATATTATAACATATAAATATTGGTTATTTAGATTTATAATTATTATCAAATATATTTAAATAATTATATGAATAAATTATAAATTATAAACTATAATATATTATAAATATATATTTTCTATAAATAAGTTTATCTAATATTTAATTATATAATTATAATATTACTATAATTTAATATAACTATAATATATTATTATATTAATAAATTAGATAATTATTCAATTTTATAATGATACTAATAATTATGTATTATAATTAATAGTAATATTAAAAATTAAGAATTATTAAAATAATTTATTAATTAATAAATTTAAATATTAATTAGTTGAATATTATTTTAATATGATTATTTTATTAGTATAAATATTAATAATAGTCAAATTTTGAATTAACTCTTCAATTTAATAATCATTAATTATTCAGATTTATTTTTGTTATTTAATATATATATATATATTGTCAATTAAATATTACTAAATCTTATAAAATTATGAATAATAATTATCTACATTATTAAAACTAATAAATATTTAACTATTTTATAATATATAATTAAATATATTGTAATAAGTATAATATAATAATTATCTTAATTATTAATATTTATTATATCAAGTTATATAATATAATTTATATTATATATTTATAATTCATATTTATTTTGTATTAAATAGTTTTATTATTTGTTTAAAATAATATATATTTATTAATAATAAGTATTATTATGTTAAATTAGCATTATTAATTTATATTATTACTAAATATATATTATAGCATTAAATATAACTAGTAAAATTAATATTTAATTTTAATAATCCTAATTATTATATAATAATAATTTAGTATTATTATATTCTAATTGATTATTTTACAGTATAAAATAATTTAGTGGAGTATATTTAATTTATTTAATTAAATAAAGATATTTATATTAGAGTAAATTTATTTAATTATCTATTAAATTCAGTTAATTATTAAATTTATTTATCTTTATAAATTATATTATAACTAGTATAAATTAATAGTTAATTTATAATTAATATTTCTTATGATTTAATTATATAATTTAGTATATTAATTATTATATATAATTCCATTTAAGCTTGTATTATATTATAATTATGTATGAATCATAATAATTATTTATTTTAAATATTATTTTATTTAAATTAATAAATAATAAATAATTATAAATAAATAGAATATTATTGATTAAATCATAACTACTTAATATGAATAATTATTTGAAATTATAATAATTAAATTAAATAAGTATAATTTTAATATTAAATTAAATAAAATTATTTATTTAATAATTAATAACTATATGTTATAATAAAAATTAATAATTAATATATATGGGAGCTTTTTATTGTTTAATAGATATAATAAAAATTATTATTATGCTGCTGGATAATATAATTGATAAGAATAATTATCAATATTATCCATTTGTTTTAGTTCATAAAAGTTTAATCATTAATGATCAAAAACATTGACTTAAATTTTATTAATTATATTGTACATAGAAATATTATAAACTATTATTAATTTATAATAATATAATAGTAAATATTATAAGTTTATTTATATTATTAAATTAACTATAATATTTGAAAATTAACATGTAATTTATAAATTATTAAAGATTAATATAATAATTTATATTTATAATTATAATTAAGTTATTATAAATCTAATAAGTTTAGATAATTATAAATTATAATATATTTATTGAATTCCATTGTTATAATGTTTAATATAATTTAACAATTATAATTAATTATAATAATTGTTATAATGATTAATATATATAATTAGATTATATATTAAAATAATAATAATAATATATTATTATTAATATAATTTAAATTAATATTATTAATTAAATCCTAAATTAATAAGTAAAAAATTTTAAAAATAAATTTGTTTATTTAATCATTTTAAAATAAGTAAAAATATAATAATTAGTTATTATTTTATTGTATTAACTTGTAAAATTATTTATTTATCAATTATAGTAGTAATTAATAAATTGTTATATAATATTTAATAATATAAATTTCAAGTTATAATAAATTATATAATTAGTTATATATTATTATTATTATTATTATAATAATTATATATTATTTGAATATTATATTAATTTTATAATTAAAAATTAGAAATAGATAATAATATTATCTAATATAATATAATTTTATTAATTATATTATACTTAAATTATTATTAAATAATATTATTATTTAAATTAATTTAAATAAAGATTAAAATTATTATTAAATAAGTTATTTATTAATAAATATTGGTACTCATTAAATATTAATTAAACTATTTAATTAAATTACTAATTGATAATAATATTATTAAGTTATAATAATCTCTGTTTTAAAATTAATTTTAAATATATTTAAAAAATTTATTATATAGTATTATTTTATAATTTAGTATTTTATCAAATAATTATACTGATAATGTATGTTAGTTATAATTAATATTATTAAGTTATTATATAATTTATCTAAATAATAATTATAATTAATATTATTAATCATACTAATAATTTAATAATTATAATCTATTTACATAATAACTGCAAATAAACTAATAGTTTATAATAAATTAATTAAATATTGCAATTATTTGTTATTTAAACTTATAATGAACAATCTATATTAATTATAATTATATATATAAATTTAGTATTAATATAAGTTTAAATACTTGTTTCATATCTTACAAGTTTGTTTTAAATAATAATTATTTATTTAACTAAATTATTATAAGGATTTTAATTTTAATATTAATTTATTTTTAATATTATTAAATAATAAATTAATATATTATTTTAATATGGTTTATACTAAATTATTTATTAATCTATTAAATCTAATTAATATATTATCTTTCAAATATTATCTCTTACTTAAAATTATAGATAATTATATAGTTAGAATATAATTGAATATTAAAGATAATATAAAATATTATATATTTTATTAATTAGATAATAAAAAGCCTATTCAAATATTATTTATTATTATTTTAAAACAAAAAGCTAATACTATATTCAATTATTATTTTTTTATTAATATTATGGTAATAATTAAATTATTAAAACTATAATAGATAATTGTTCAAATAAGTTTATTATTTAATTTATTAATTATTTTAATATAAGTTAAGTTTTATAAAACTTATTTAAATTATCAAATAAGTTAAATAAGTTTAAAATAATAAACTTATTAAAATCAATAAGTTGAACAAACAACTATTTGAATATTATTCTAATTTAAGTTTAAATAGTTAAGACTATAAGGAATATAATTATCTTTTAAATTAATAATTATTTAAATAATAAGATTTAATAATTTAAACTTGTTCGGTAAACATATTTATTATTTAAATCTCCAACTATTTCAAAATATTCAATTTATAAGATAAGGGTAATAATTTATTGACATTCAAAAAATTAATAAGCATGAGATTTGAAAAAAAATAAATCTATTTACCGAACAAGTTCAAATAGGTATGACTATTTCAATAAACATCTATTTAAAATCATTACTAATAATAATATCAATATTAGGTATAATTATCGAAATAAATTACAATTGTTATTAAATGACACACTCTTTATTATTATTTTGATTGAATTATATTAATAAGTTTAAATATTATTGACTTTTAGGTATTTGTTAAATAAATAATAATTGTTTAAAACAAACTTGTAAGATATGAAACAAGTATTTGATGACAAAACAAAAGGTAATAAATTAGTATTATTTTTAATTATTAATTAAATTTTAAATATTAATTTTAATTATCAATTTATTTAATTAAATAGAAAATTAATAATTAACAATTAATACTTTAAAGAATTAAATTATAAATATAAATATTTAATTGTAATTATTTTAATTTTCTATTTAATAAAAATAGCATATATTAATAGAAATATATTTGTAATATGACATGTATAATTTAATTAATTATATTATATTATTTTATTTCTTTTGTTTAAATTATACGATATATATTATAAATATTTATTAACAATCATTATAACATTATACTAAAATAAAATAAAAATATATATGTAAAATTAAAAGTTATTATTAATACAAATAAATCTAATTATTATGTTATAATTAATAATAATTAAGATAATAATATAGTTATCTTAAATACTAAATTTAATTTTTATCTTAAATAATAATTACTAAATTATTAAGGATAAATTAGTTTAATTTATATTTTAATTAAATATATTTAATAATTATTATTAAATATATTTTTACTAGTTATATTTAATACTATAATATATATTAATTTTAAATATTAAATCTAATTTATTTATATAATGAAAATTATTTAAAATTTTTGTTTAAATTTTAACTATATAGATTACAACTAAATAAAATTTATAGTTAATAATTTAATAAATTATATAATCCAAATCATAAGAATTATTATTTATTTATAATTAAGTAAAAATATAAATAATAAGAATTTATATTTAATAAATTAATAACTAAAATTATCTTTAATTCTTTTTAAATAATATAAAAGAATTAAGCCATAAGCATAATAATAACTATAACTCTAATTAATTTGAAATATTAATTAAATCATTCTTATTAATAGTATATATTTTAATTAAATATTAAAATATTATAAAACTATTATATAAATTATTAAACCAAATTTATAATTGTTTTAATTTTATTATTAACTTATATAATTATATACAATATACAATTATAAATTAATTAATGATAGTATAAATTAAAAAAATAAAAATTAGTATATTATTTATGTATCATAAATAATAAAATAATTTATTACTTTGATACTTCTATAAGTCTAATTTATATATTTATATATATAATATCAATATCATTTAAATATTAGTTTAAAACTTATAATATTTAATAATACTATATTAAATTATTTTATATAATATTATATTTTAATAAATTGATGATTAAATATTAATAATAATTAATATTAAATAATTCTTATAAAATTTTATTAGTTTAATTAATAATATATTATTATTTTACTAATTACTAAATCTATACAATTATTAATTAATATTATATTTATTATATATTATAATTTTATATAATAAATATATAAAGTTAATTTAAATAGATCTATTATTAGTATAATATTTCCTTATAATAATCTCATTCAAAATAAAATAAATTAATATAAACTGGTAATAATTATATTTATTAATTATAAAATAGATCAAATATAATTTAATTTGATATTTTAATTAATAATTTTTTTACGATACTTAATTACGATTCTAAATAGTAAAAATTATTTGCATCAATGACTCAATGTATTTGAAATATTTATTTTAATATTAATAATAATAAATAAGTATAAAAATTATTACTATTTAGAATCATTATAACCTTTTGATTTGTCATAAAATAATTGTTTCAGTTAATACTAGCTTAGACAGATAAAATAATACTAATTTAATAATATTTTCTAAATTAATAAGTAGAAAATTAAAAAATAAATGTGTTCATTGAATCAATAATCTGATTATATTATATAAATAATATTTGTTTATAAATTTAATAAGTAATTTATAATTACTATAAATAAAATAATAATTATATTTATAAATAATTAAAATTAAATGTAATTAAATTATATTTTATTCATAGGTCAATTATTAAATATAGTTTATAATATATATAATATATAAATACTATAATAATATTATATTATTATTTAATTATAACAATTATTTTAATTTTAATTATATAAATAAATTAGATTTAATATTTAAAATTAATATATATATTATAATATTAAATATAACTAGTAAAAATATATTTAATAATAATTATTAAAATATTTGTTAAATATTTTGAAAATTAATAAATATAATTATTTATTTATTAGTTATATTAAATTAAAATCAATAATTCATATTAATATCTTTATTTTATTATCATACAAGCTTAATCATAATATAATTTATCTAATAATTATGGTTTAATTAATAAAATATATAATTATTATCCAATAATTGGGTTTAATAAATAAGCATATTGAACAAATAATTTTCTTAATAAATTAGTTTTAATAATTTAATTAATTTAAATATTAATTAGAACAATTAATTATTACTATATATAATAACTATATTATATAAGAATAATAATTTTAATAAAAATATTATAATTATTAAAATTATCTATAATAATTTATTAATTATTTTAAAATTATCATTTTAAATTAATTTAACAAAATAGCTTTATTTGCTGAAATTTTACTTATTAATTTTTGGAATATTAATAAATTTATATTATTTTATTCAAAATATGCTTGCATGAACAGAATGAATTGTTTTATGGCAAAACGAAATGTCATAATGTTTTGAAATAGATAATTGTTTAGATAGTCATTACTGTTTCAACTTGATCGATAAGAAAAAATTGTTTTACAATAAAATAAAATGTCATAATAATTTGAAATATATAATAGTTCAAATGGACATGACTATTTGAACTGGTTCGGCAAACTAATTAATTTTTTAAATCTTCAACTTATTAATTTTAAGAATGTTAATATATTAGTATTATTTTATTCCAAATAAACTTGTTTGAATAGAAACAATTGTTTTATAACAAAACAAAAGATCATAACGACTTGAAATATTTATAATATATATTGCTATTTTATATACCAATAGATGAGGCTTGCACTAAATATTATATTATAATATAATGAATTAATAATTAAGTAATAACTTAATATTAAATTGGATAATTTATAATAAGCTTTTATTATTTATAATAAATTTGCTATAATAAATAGTTTACTTATACTTAAAGAATTATTTATTTAAAAATAATTATAATCTTAATAAATAATTAAGACTACTTAATTATAATAAATAGTTATAACAGATATTTATAAGTAATATTATAACATATAAATATTGGTTATTTAGATTTATAATTATTATCAAATATATTTAAATAATTATATGAATAAATTATAAATTATAAACTATAATATATTATAAATATATATTTTCTATAAATAAGTTTATCTAATATTTAATTATATAATTATAATATTACTATAATTTAATATAACTATAATATATTATTATATTAATAAATTAGATAATTATTCAATTTTATAATGATACTAATAATTATGTATTATAATTAATAGTAATATTAAAAATTAAGAATTATTAAAATAATTTATTAATTAATAAATTTAAATATTAATTAGTTGAATATTATTTTAATATGATTATTTTATTAGTATAAATATTAATAATAGTCAAATTTTGAATTAACTCTTCAATTTAATAATCATTAATTATTCAGATTTATTTTTGTTATTTAATATATATATATATATATATATATTGTCAATTAAATATTACTAAATCTTATAAAATTATGAATAATAATTATCTACATTATTAAAACTAATAAATATTTAACTATTTTATAATATATAATTAAATATATTGTAATAAGTATAATATAATAATTATCTTAATTATTAATATTTATTATATCAAGTTATATAATATAATTTATATTATATATTTATAATTCATATTTATTTTATATTAAATAGTTTTATTATTTGTTTAAAATAATATATATTTATTAATAATAAGTATTATTATGTTAAATTAGCATTATTAATTTATATTATTACTAAATATATATTATAGCATTAAATATAACTAGTAAAATTAATATTTAATTTTAATAATCCTAATTATTATATAATAATAATTTAGTATTATTATATTCTAATTGATTATTTTACAGTATAAAATAATTTAGTGGAGTATATTTAATTTATTTAATTAAATAAAGATATTTATATTAGAGTAAATTTATTTAATTATCTATTAAATTCAGTTAATTATTAAATTTATTTATCTTTATAAATTATATTATAACTAGTATAAATTAATAGTTAATTTATAATTAATATTTCTTATGATTTAATTATATAATTTAGTATATTAATTATTATATATAATTCCATTTAAGCTTGTAATATTATAATTATGTATGAATCATAATAATTATTTATTTTAAATATTATTTTATTTAAATTAATAAATAATAAATAATTATAAATAAATAGAATATTATTGATTAAATCATAACTACTTAATATGAATAATTATTTGAAATTATAATAATTAAATTAAATAAGTATAATTTTAATATTAAATTAAATAAAATTATTTATTTAATAATTAATAACTATATGTTATAATAAAAATTAATAATTAATATATATGGGAGCTTTTTATTGTTTAATAGATATAATAAAAATTATTATTATGCTGCTGGATAATATAATTGATAAGAATAATTATCAATATTATCCATTTGTTTTAGTTCATAAAAGTTTAATCATTAATGATCAAAAACATTGACTTAAATTTTATTAATTATATTGTACATAGAAATATTATAAACTATTATTAATTTATAATAATATAATAGTAAATATTATAAGTTTATTTATATTATTAAATTAACTATAATATTTGAAAATTAACATGTAATTTATAAATTATTAAAGATTAATATAATAATTTATATTTATAATTATAATTAAGTTATTATAAATCTAATAAGTTTAGATAATTATAAATTATAATATATTTATTGAATTCCATTGTTATAATGTTTAATATAATTTAACAATTATAATTAATTATAATAATTGTTATAATGATTAATATATATAATTAGATTATATATTAAAATAATAATAATAATATATTATTATTAATATAATTTAAATTAATATTATTAATTAAATCCTAAATTAATAAGTAAAAAATTTTAAAAATAAATTTGTTTATTTAATCATTTTAAAATAAGTAAAAATATAATAATTAGTTATTATTTTATTGTATTAACTTGTAAAATTATTTATTTATCAATTATAGTAGTAATTAATAAATTGTTATATAATATTTAATAATATAAATTTCAAGTTATAATAAATTATATAATTAGTTATATATTATTATTATTATTATTATAATAATTATATATTATTTGAATATTATATTAATTTTATAATTAAAAATTAGAAATAGATAATAATATTATCTAATATAATATAATTTTATTAATTATATTATACTTAAATTATTATTAAATAATATTATTATTTAAATTAATTTAAATAAAGATTAAAATTATTATTAAATAAGTTATTTATTAATAAATATTGGTACTCATTAAATATTAATTAAACTATTTAATTAAATTACTAATTGATAATAATATTATTAAGTTATAATAATCTCTGTTTTAAAATTAATTTTAAATATATTTAAAAAATTTATTATATAGTATTATTTTATAATTTAGTATTTTATCAAATAATTATACTGATAATGTATGTTAGTTATAATTAATATTATTAAGTTATTATATAATTTATCTAAATAATAATTATAATTAATATTATTAATCATACTAATAATTTAATAATTATAATCTATTTACATAATAACTGCAAATAAACTAATAGTTTATAATAAATTAATTAAATATTGCAATTATTTGTTATTTAAACTTATAATGAACAATCTATATTAATTATAATTATATATATAAATTTAGTATTAATATAAGTTTAAATACTTGTTTCATATCTTACAAGTTTGTTTTAAATAATAATTATTTATTTAACTAAATTATTATAAGGATTTTAATTTTAATATTAATTTATTTTTAATATTATTAAATAATAAATTAATATATTATTTTAATATGGTTTATACTAAATTATTTATTAATCTATTAAATCTAATTAATATATTATCTTTCAAATATTATCTCTTACTTAAAATTATAGATAATTATATAGTTAGAATATAATTGAATATTAAAGATAATATAAAATATTATATATTTTATTAATTAGATAATAAAAAGCCTATTCAAATATTATTTATTATTATTTTAAAACAAAAAGCTAATACTATATTCAATTATTATTTTTTTATTAATATTATGGTAATAATTAAATTATTAAAACTATAATAGATAATTGTTCAAATAAGTTTATTATTTAATTTATTAATTATTTTAATATAAGTTAAGTTTTATAAAACTTATTTAAATTATCAAATAAGTTAAATAAGTTTAAAATAATAAACTTATTAAAATCAATAAGTTGAACAAACAACTATTTGAATATTATTCTAATTTAAGTTTAAATAGTTAAGACTATAAGGAATATAATTATCTTTTAAATTAATAATTATTTAAATAATAAGATTTAATAATTTAAACTTGTTCGGTAAACATATTTATTATTTAAATCTCCAACTATTTCAAAATATTCAATTTATAAGATAAGGGTAATAATTTATTGACATTCAAAAAATTAATAAGCATGAGATTTGAAAAAAAATAAATCTATTTACCGAACAAGTTCAAATAGGTATGACTATTTCAATAAACATCTATTTAAAATCATTACTAATAATAATATCAATATTAGGTATAATTATCGAAATAAATTACAATTGTTATTAAATGACACACTCTTTATTATTATTTTGATTGAATTATATTAATAAGTTTAAATATTATTGACTTTTAGGTATTTGTTAAATAAATAATAATTGTTTAAAACAAACTTGTAAGATATGAAACAAGTATTTGATGACAAAACAAAAGGTAATAAATTAGTATTATTTTTAATTATTAATTAAATTTTAAATATTAATTTTAATTATCAATTTATTTAATTAAATAGAAAATTAATAATTAACAATTAATACTTTAAAGAATTAAATTATAAATATAAATATTTAATTGTAATTATTTTAATTTTCTATTTAATAAAAATAGCATATATTAATAGAAATATATTTGTAATATGACATGTATAATTTAATTAATTATATTATATTATTTTATTTCTTTTGTTTAAATTATACGATATATATTATAAATATTTATTAACAATCATTATAACATTATACTAAAATAAAATAAAAATATATATGTAAAATTAAAAGTTATTATTAATACAAATAAATCTAATTATTATGTTATAATTAATAATAATTAAGATAATAATATAGTTATCTTAAATACTAAATTTAATTTTTATCTTAAATAATAATTACTAAATTATTAAGGATAAATTAGTTTAATTTATATTTTAATTAAATATATTTAATAATTATTATTAAATATATTTTTACTAGTTATATTTAATACTATAATATATATTAATTTTAAATATTAAATCTAATTTATTTATATAATGAAAATTATTTAAAATTTTTGTTTAAATTTTAACTATATAGATTACAACTAAATAAAATTTATAGTTAATAATTTAATAAATTATATAATCCAAATCATAAGAATTATTATTTATTTATAATTAAGTAAAAATATAAATAATAAGAATTTATATTTAATAAATTAATAACTAAAATTATCTTTAATTCTTTTTAAATAATATAAAAGAATTAAGCCATAAGCATAATAATAACTATAACTCTAATTAATTTGAAATATTAATTAAATCATTCTTATTAATAGTATATATTTTAATTAAATATTAAAATATTATAAAACTATTATATAAATTATTAAACCAAATTTATAATTGTTTTAATTTTATTATTAACTTATATAATTATATACAATATACAATTATAAATTAATTAATGATAGTATAAATTAAAAAAATAAAAATTAGTATATTATTTATGTATCATAAATAATAAAATAATTTATTACTTTGATACTTCTATAAGTCTAATTTATATATTTATATATATAATATCAATATCATTTAAATATTAGTTTAAAACTTATAATATTTAATAATACTATATTAAATTATTTTATATAATATTATATTTTAATAAATTGATGATTAAATATTAATAATAATTAATATTAAATAATTCTTATAAAATTTTATTAGTTTAATTAATAATATATTATTATTTTACTAATTACTAAATCTATACAATTATTAATTAATATTATATTTATTATATATTATAATTTTATATAATAAATATATAAAGTTAATTTAAATAGATCTATTATTAGTATAATATTTCCTTATAATAATCTCATTCAAAATAAAATAAATTAATATAAACTGGTAATAATTATATTTATTAATTATAAAATAGATCAAATATAATTTAATTTGATATTTTAATTAATAATTTTTTTACGATACTTAATTACGATTCTAAATAGTAAAAATTATTTGCATCAATGACTCAATGTATTTGAAATATTTATTTTAATATTAATAATAATAAATAAGTATAAAAATTATTACTATTTAGAATCATTATAACCTTTTGATTTGTCATAAAATAATTGTTTCAGTTAATACTAGCTTAGACAGATAAAATAATACTAATTTAATAATATTTTCTAAATTAATAAGTAGAAAATTAAAAAATAAATGTGTTCATTGAATCAATAATCTGATTATATTATATAAATAATATTTGTTTATAAATTTAATAAGTAATTTATAATTACTATAAATAAAATAATAATTATATTTATAAATAATTAAAATTAAATGTAATTAAATTATATTTTATTCATAGGTCAATTATTAAATATAGTTTATAATATATATAATATATAAATACTATAATAATATTATATTATTATTTAATTATAACAATTATTTTAATTTTAATTATATAAATAAATTAGATTTAATATTTAAAATTAATATATATATTATAATATTAAATATAACTAGTAAAAATATATTTAATAATAATTATTAAAATATTTGTTAAATATTTTGAAAATTAATAAATATAATTATTTATTTATTAGTTATATTAAATTAAAATCAATAATTCATATTAATATCTTTATTTTATTATCATACAAGCTTAATCATAATATAATTTATCTAATAATTATGGTTTAATTAATAAAATATATAATTATTATCCAATAATTGGGTTTAATAAATAAGCATATTGAACAAATAATTTTCTTAATAAATTAGTTTTAATAATTTAATTAATTTAAATATTAATTAGAACAATTAATTATTACTATATATAATAACTATATTATATAAGAATAATAATTTTAATAAAAATATTATAATTATTAAAATTATCTATAATAATTTATTAATTATTTTAAAATTATCATTTTAAATTAATTTAACAAAATAGCTTTATTTGCTGAAATTTTACTTATTAATTTTTGGAATATTAATAAATTTATATTATTTTATTCAAAATATGCTTGCATGAACAGAATGAATTGTTTTATGGCAAAACGAAATGTCATAATGTTTTGAAATAGATAATTGTTTAGATAGTCATTACTGTTTCAACTTGATCGATAAGAAAAAATTGTTTTACAATAAAATAAAATGTCATAATAATTTGAAATATATAATAGTTCAAATGGACATGACTATTTGAACTGGTTCGGCAAACTAATTAATTTTTTAAATCTTCAACTTATTAATTTTAAGAATGTTAATATATTAGTATTATTTTATTCCAAATAAACTTGTTTGAATAGAAACAATTGTTTTATAACAAAACAAAAGATCATAACGACTTGAAATATTTATAATATATATTGCTATTTTATATACCAATAGATGAGGCTTGCACTAAATATTATATTATAATATAATGAATTAATAATTAAGTAATAACTTAATATTAAATTGGATAATTTATAATAAGCTTTTATTATTTATAATAAATTTGCTATAATAAATAGTTTACTTATACTTAAAGAATTATTTATTTAAAAATAATTATAATCTTAATAAATAATTAAGACTACTTAATTATAATAAATAGTTATAACAGATATTTATAAGTAATATTATAACATATAAATATTGGTTATTTAGATTTATAATTATTATCAAATATATTTAAATAATTATATGAATAAATTATAAATTATAAACTATAATATATTATAAATATATATTTTCTATAAATAAGTTTATCTAATATTTAATTATATAATTATAATATTACTATAATTTAATATAACTATAATATATTATTATATTAATAAATTAGATAATTATTCAATTTTATAATGATACTAATAATTATGTATTATAATTAATAGTAATATTAAAAATTAAGAATTATTAAAATAATTTATTAATTAATAAATTTAAATATTAATT
Source organism: Durio zibethinus (assembly GCF_047325235.1). Lineage (NCBI taxonomy): Eukaryota > Viridiplantae > Streptophyta > Magnoliopsida > Malvales > Malvaceae > Durio > Durio zibethinus. The sequence continues at coordinate 15,495,612 of NC_143174.1, forward strand.
AGTTGAATATTATTTTAATATGATTATTTTATTAGTATAAATATTAATAATAGTCAAATTTTGAATTAACTCTTCAATTTAATAATCATTAATTATTCAGATTTATTTTTGTTATTTAATATATATATATATATTGTCAATTAAATATTACTAAATCTTATAAAATTATGAATAATAATTATCTACATTATTAAAACTAATAAATATTTAACTATTTTATAATATATAATTAAATATATTGTAATAAGTATAATATAATAATTATCTTAATTATTAATATTTATTATATCAAGTTATATAATATAATTTATATTATATATTTATAATTCATATTTATTTTGTATTAAATAGTTTTATTATTTGTTTAAAATAATATATATTTATTAATAATAAGTATTATTATGTTAAATTAGCATTATTAATTTATATTATTACTAAATATATATTATAGCATTAAATATAACTAGTAAAATTAATATTTAATTTTAATAATCCTAATTATTATATAATAATAATTTAGTATTATTATATTCTAATTGATTATTTTACAGTATAAAATAATTTAGTGGAGTATATTTAATTTATTTAATTAAATAAAGATATTTATATTAGAGTAAATTTATTTAATTATCTATTAAATTCAGTTAATTATTAAATTTATTTATCTTTATAAATTATATTATAACTAGTATAAATTAATAGTTAATTTATAATTAATATTTCTTATGATTTAATTATATAATTTAGTATATTAATTATTATATATAATTCCATTTAAGCTTGTATTATATTATAATTATGTATGAATCATAATAATTATTTATTTTAAATATTATTTTATTTAAATTAATAAATAATAAATAATTATAAATAAATAGAATATTATTGATTAAATCATAACTACTTAATATGAATAATTATTTGAAATTATAATAATTAAATTAAATAAGTATAATTTTAATATTAAATTAAATAAAATTATTTATTTAATAATTAATAACTATATGTTATAATAAAAATTAATAATTAATATATATGGGAGCTTTTTATTGTTTAATAGATATAATAAAAATTATTATTATGCTGCTGGATAATATAATTGATAAGAATAATTATCAATATTATCCATTTGTTTTAGTTCATAAAAGTTTAATCATTAATGATCAAAAACATTGACTTAAATTTTATTAATTATATTGTACATAGAAATATTATAAACTATTATTAATTTATAATAATATAATAGTAAATATTATAAGTTTATTTATATTATTAAATTAACTATAATATTTGAAAATTAACATGTAATTTATAAATTATTAAAGATTAATATAATAATTTATATTTATAATTATAATTAAGTTATTATAAATCTAATAAGTTTAGATAATTATAAATTATAATATATTTATTGAATTCCATTGTTATAATGTTTAATATAATTTAACAATTATAATTAATTATAATAATTGTTATAATGATTAATATATATAATTAGATTATATATTAAAATAATAATAATAATATATTATTATTAATATAATTTAAATTAATATTATTAATTAAATCCTAAATTAATAAGTAAAAAATTTTAAAAATAAATTTGTTTATTTAATCATTTTAAAATAAGTAAAAATATAATAATTAGTTATTATTTTATTGTATTAACTTGTAAAATTATTTATTTATCAATTATAGTAGTAATTAATAAATTGTTATATAATATTTAATAATATAAATTTCAAGTTATAATAAATTATATAATTAGTTATATATTATTATTATTATTATTATAATAATTATATATTATTTGAATATTATATTAATTTTATAATTAAAAATTAGAAATAGATAATAATATTATCTAATATAATATAATTTTATTAATTATATTATACTTAAATTATTATTAAATAATATTATTATTTAAATTAATTTAAATAAAGATTAAAATTATTATTAAATAAGTTATTTATTAATAAATATTGGTACTCATTAAATATTAATTAAACTATTTAATTAAATTACTAATTGATAATAATATTATTAAGTTATAATAATCTCTGTTTTAAAATTAATTTTAAATATATTTAAAAAATTTATTATATAGTATTATTTTATAATTTAGTATTTTATCAAATAATTATACTGATAATGTATGTTAGTTATAATTAATATTATTAAGTTATTATATAATTTATCTAAATAATAATTATAATTAATATTATTAATCATACTAATAATTTAATAATTATAATCTATTTACATAATAACTGCAAATAAACTAATAGTTTATAATAAATTAATTAAATATTGCAATTATTTGTTATTTAAACTTATAATGAACAATCTATATTAATTATAATTATATATATAAATTTAGTATTAATATAAGTTTAAATACTTGTTTCATATCTTACAAGTTTGTTTTAAATAATAATTATTTATTTAACTAAATTATTATAAGGATTTTAATTTTAATATTAATTTATTTTTAATATTATTAAATAATAAATTAATATATTATTTTAATATGGTTTATACTAAATTATTTATTAATCTATTAAATCTAATTAATATATTATCTTTCAAATATTATCTCTTACTTAAAATTATAGATAATTATATAGTTAGAATATAATTGAATATTAAAGATAATATAAAATATTATATATTTTATTAATTAGATAATAAAAAGCCTATTCAAATATTATTTATTATTATTTTAAAACAAAAAGCTAATACTATATTCAATTATTATTTTTTTATTAATATTATGGTAATAATTAAATTATTAAAACTATAATAGATAATTGTTCAAATAAGTTTATTATTTAATTTATTAATTATTTTAATATAAGTTAAGTTTTATAAAACTTATTTAAATTATCAAATAAGTTAAATAAGTTTAAAATAATAAACTTATTAAAATCAATAAGTTGAACAAACAACTATTTGAATATTATTCTAATTTAAGTTTAAATAGTTAAGACTATAAGGAATATAATTATCTTTTAAATTAATAATTATTTAAATAATAAGATTTAATAATTTAAACTTGTTCGGTAAACATATTTATTATTTAAATCTCCAACTATTTCAAAATATTCAATTTATAAGATAAGGGTAATAATTTATTGACATTCAAAAAATTAATAAGCATGAGATTTGAAAAAAAATAAATCTATTTACCGAACAAGTTCAAATAGGTATGACTATTTCAATAAACATCTATTTAAAATCATTACTAATAATAATATCAATATTAGGTATAATTATCGAAATAAATTACAATTGTTATTAAATGACACACTCTTTATTATTATTTTGATTGAATTATATTAATAAGTTTAAATATTATTGACTTTTAGGTATTTGTTAAATAAATAATAATTGTTTAAAACAAACTTGTAAGATATGAAACAAGTATTTGATGACAAAACAAAAGGTAATAAATTAGTATTATTTTTAATTATTAATTAAATTTTAAATATTAATTTTAATTATCAATTTATTTAATTAAATAGAAAATTAATAATTAACAATTAATACTTTAAAGAATTAAATTATAAATATAAATATTTAATTGTAATTATTTTAATTTTCTATTTAATAAAAATAGCATATATTAATAGAAATATATTTGTAATATGACATGTATAATTTAATTAATTATATTATATTATTTTATTTCTTTTGTTTAAATTATACGATATATATTATAAATATTTATTAACAATCATTATAACATTATACTAAAATAAAATAAAAATATATATGTAAAATTAAAAGTTATTATTAATACAAATAAATCTAATTATTATGTTATAATTAATAATAATTAAGATAATAATATAGTTATCTTAAATACTAAATTTAATTTTTATCTTAAATAATAATTACTAAATTATTAAGGATAAATTAGTTTAATTTATATTTTAATTAAATATATTTAATAATTATTATTAAATATATTTTTACTAGTTATATTTAATACTATAATATATATTAATTTTAAATATTAAATCTAATTTATTTATATAATGAAAATTATTTAAAATTTTTGTTTAAATTTTAACTATATAGATTACAACTAAATAAAATTTATAGTTAATAATTTAATAAATTATATAATCCAAATCATAAGAATTATTATTTATTTATAATTAAGTAAAAATATAAATAATAAGAATTTATATTTAATAAATTAATAACTAAAATTATCTTTAATTCTTTTTAAATAATATAAAAGAATTAAGCCATAAGCATAATAATAACTATAACTCTAATTAATTTGAAATATTAATTAAATCATTCTTATTAATAGTATATATTTTAATTAAATATTAAAATATTATAAAACTATTATATAAATTATTAAACCAAATTTATAATTGTTTTAATTTTATTATTAACTTATATAATTATATACAATATACAATTATAAATTAATTAATGATAGTATAAATTAAAAAAATAAAAATTAGTATATTATTTATGTATCATAAATAATAAAATAATTTATTACTTTGATACTTCTATAAGTCTAATTTATATATTTATATATATAATATCAATATCATTTAAATATTAGTTTAAAACTTATAATATTTAATAATACTATATTAAATTATTTTATATAATATTATATTTTAATAAATTGATGATTAAATATTAATAATAATTAATATTAAATAATTCTTATAAAATTTTATTAGTTTAATTAATAATATATTATTATTTTACTAATTACTAAATCTATACAATTATTAATTAATATTATATTTATTATATATTATAATTTTATATAATAAATATATAAAGTTAATTTAAATAGATCTATTATTAGTATAATATTTCCTTATAATAATCTCATTCAAAATAAAATAAATTAATATAAACTGGTAATAATTATATTTATTAATTATAAAATAGATCAAATATAATTTAATTTGATATTTTAATTAATAATTTTTTTACGATACTTAATTACGATTCTAAATAGTAAAAATTATTTGCATCAATGACTCAATGTATTTGAAATATTTATTTTAATATTAATAATAATAAATAAGTATAAAAATTATTACTATTTAGAATCATTATAACCTTTTGATTTGTCATAAAATAATTGTTTCAGTTAATACTAGCTTAGACAGATAAAATAATACTAATTTAATAATATTTTCTAAATTAATAAGTAGAAAATTAAAAAATAAATGTGTTCATTGAATCAATAATCTGATTATATTATATAAATAATATTTGTTTATAAATTTAATAAGTAATTTATAATTACTATAAATAAAATAATAATTATATTTATAAATAATTAAAATTAAATGTAATTAAATTATATTTTATTCATAGGTCAATTATTAAATATAGTTTATAATATATATAATATATAAATACTATAATAATATTATATTATTATTTAATTATAACAATTATTTTAATTTTAATTATATAAATAAATTAGATTTAATATTTAAAATTAATATATATATTATAATATTAAATATAACTAGTAAAAATATATTTAATAATAATTATTAAAATATTTGTTAAATATTTTGAAAATTAATAAATATAATTATTTATTTATTAGTTATATTAAATTAAAATCAATAATTCATATTAATATCTTTATTTTATTATCATACAAGCTTAATCATAATATAATTTATCTAATAATTATGGTTTAATTAATAAAATATATAATTATTATCCAATAATTGGGTTTAATAAATAAGCATATTGAACAAATAATTTTCTTAATAAATTAGTTTTAATAATTTAATTAATTTAAATATTAATTAGAACAATTAATTATTACTATATATAATAACTATATTATATAAGAATAATAATTTTAATAAAAATATTATAATTATTAAAATTATCTATAATAATTTATTAATTATTTTAAAATTATCATTTTAAATTAATTTAACAAAATAGCTTTATTTGCTGAAATTTTACTTATTAATTTTTGGAATATTAATAAATTTATATTATTTTATTCAAAATATGCTTGCATGAACAGAATGAATTGTTTTATGGCAAAACGAAATGTCATAATGTTTTGAAATAGATAATTGTTTAGATAGTCATTACTGTTTCAACTTGATCGATAAGAAAAAATTGTTTTACAATAAAATAAAATGTCATAATAATTTGAAATATATAATAGTTCAAATGGACATGACTATTTGAACTGGTTCGGCAAACTAATTAATTTTTTAAATCTTCAACTTATTAATTTTAAGAATGTTAATATATTAGTATTATTTTATTCCAAATAAACTTGTTTGAATAGAAACAATTGTTTTATAACAAAACAAAAGATCATAACGACTTGAAATATTTATAATATATATTGCTATTTTATATACCAATAGATGAGGCTTGCACTAAATATTATATTATAATATAATGAATTAATAATTAAGTAATAACTTAATATTAAATTGGATAATTTATAATAAGCTTTTATTATTTATAATAAATTTGCTATAATAAATAGTTTACTTATACTTAAAGAATTATTTATTTAAAAATAATTATAATCTTAATAAATAATTAAGACTACTTAATTATAATAAATAGTTATAACAGATATTTATAAGTAATATTATAACATATAAATATTGGTTATTTAGATTTATAATTATTATCAAATATATTTAAATAATTATATGAATAAATTATAAATTATAAACTATAATATATTATAAATATATATTTTCTATAAATAAGTTTATCTAATATTTAATTATATAATTATAATATTACTATAATTTAATATAACTATAATATATTATTATATTAATAAATTAGATAATTATTCAATTTTATAATGATACTAATAATTATGTATTATAATTAATAGTAATATTAAAAATTAAGAATTATTAAAATAATTTATTAATTAATAAATTTAAATATTAATTAGTTGAATATTATTTTAATATGATTATTTTATTAGTATAAATATTAATAATAGTCAAATTTTGAATTAACTCTTCAATTTAATAATCATTAATTATTCAGATTTATTTTTGTTATTTAATATATATATATATATATTGTCAATTAAATATTACTAAATCTTATAAAATTATGAATAATAATTATCTACATTATTAAAACTAATAAATATTTAACTATTTTATAATATATAATTAAATATATTGTAATAAGTATAATATAATAATTATCTTAATTATTAATATTTATTATATCAAGTTATATAATATAATTTATATTATATATTTATAATTCATATTTATTTTATATTAAATAGTTTTATTATTTGTTTAAAATAATATATATTTATTAATAATAAGTATTATTATGTTAAATTAGCATTATTAATTTATATTATTACTAAATATATATTATAGCATTAAATATAACTAGTAAAATTAATATTTAATTTTAATAATCCTAATTATTATATAATAATAATTTAGTATTATTATATTCTAATTGATTATTTTACAGTATAAAATAATTTAGTGGAGTATATTTAATTTATTTAATTAAATAAAGATATTTATATTAGAGTAAATTTATTTAATTATCTATTAAATTCAGTTAATTATTAAATTTATTTATCTTTATAAATTATATTATAACTAGTATAAATTAATAGTTAATTTATAATTAATATTTCTTATGATTTAATTATATAATTTAGTATATTAATTATTATATATAATTCCATTTAAGCTTGTATTATATTATAATTATGTATGAATCATAATAATTATTTATTTTAAATATTATTTTATTTAAATTAATAAATAATAAATAATTATAAATAAATAGAATATTATTGATTAAATCATAACTACTTAATATGAATAATTATTTGAAATTATAATAATTAAATTAAATAAGTATAATTTTAATATTAAATTAAATAAAATTATTTATTTAATAATTAATAACTATATGTTATAATAAAAATTAATAATTAATATATATGGGAGCTTTTTATTGTTTAATAGATATAATAAAAATTATTATTATGCTGCTGGATAATATAATTGATAAGAATAATTATCAATATTATCCATTTGTTTTAGTTCATAAAAGTTTAATCATTAATGATCAAAAACATTGACTTAAATTTTATTAATTATATTGTACATAGAAATATTATAAACTATTATTAATTTATAATAATATAATAGTAAATATTATAAGTTTATTTATATTATTAAATTAACTATAATATTTGAAAATTAACATGTAATTTATAAATTATTAAAGATTAATATAATAATTTATATTTATAATTATAATTAAGTTATTATAAATCTAATAAGTTTAGATAATTATAAATTATAATATATTTATTGAATTCCATTGTTATAATGTTTAATATAATTTAACAATTATAATTAATTATAATAATTGTTATAATGATTAATATATATAATTAGATTATATATTAAAATAATAATAATAATATATTATTATTAATATAATTTAAATTAATATTATTAATTAAATCCTAAATTAATAAGTAAAAAATTTTAAAAATAAATTTGTTTATTTAATCATTTTAAAATAAGTAAAAATATAATAATTAGTTATTATTTTATTGTATTAACTTGTAAAATTATTTATTTATCAATTATAGTAGTAATTAATAAATTGTTATATAATATTTAATAATATAAATTTCAAGTTATAATAAATTATATAATTAGTTATATATTATTATTATTATTATTATAATAATTATATATTATTTGAATATTATATTAATTTTATAATTAAAAATTAGAAATAGATAATAATATTATCTAATATAATATAATTTTATTAATTATATTATACTTAAATTATTATTAAATAATATTATTATTTAAATTAATTTAAATAAAGATTAAAATTATTATTAAATAAGTTATTTATTAATAAATATTGGTACTCATTAAATATTAATTAAACTATTTAATTAAATTACTAATTGATAATAATATTATTAAGTTATAATAATCTCTGTTTTAAAATTAATTTTAAATATATTTAAAAAATTTATTATATAGTATTATTTTATAATTTAGTATTTTATCAAATAATTATACTGATAATGTATGTTAGTTATAATTAATATTATTAAGTTATTATATAATTTATCTAAATAATAATTATAATTAATATTATTAATCATACTAATAATTTAATAATTATAATCTATTTACATAATAACTGCAAATAAACTAATAGTTTATAATAAATTAATTAAATATTGCAATTATTTGTTATTTAAACTTATAATGAACAATCTATATTAATTATAATTATATATATAAATTTAGTATTAATATAAGTTTAAATACTTGTTTCATATCTTACAAGTTTGTTTTAAATAATAATTATTTATTTAACTAAATTATTATAAGGATTTTAATTTTAATATTAATTTATTTTTAATATTATTAAATAATAAATTAATATATTATTTTAATATGGTTTATACTAAATTATTTATTAATCTATTAAATCTAATTAATATATTATCTTTCAAATATTATCTCTTACTTAAAATTATAGATAATTATATAGTTAGAATATAATTGAATATTAAAGATAATATAAAATATTATATATTTTATTAATTAGATAATAAAAAGCCTATTCAAATATTATTTATTATTATTTTAAAACAAAAAGCTAATACTATATTCAATTATTATTTTTTTATTAATATTATGGTAATAATTAAATTATTAAAACTATAATAGATAATTGTTCAAATAAGTTTATTATTTAATTTATTAATTATTTTAATATAAGTTAAGTTTTATAAAACTTATTTAAATTATCAAATAAGTTAAATAAGTTTAAAATAATAAACTTATTAAAATCAATAAGTTGAACAAACAACTATTTGAATATTATTCTAATTTAAGTTTAAATAGTTAAGACTATAAGGAATATAATTATCTTTTAAATTAATAATTATTTAAATAATAAGATTTAATAATTTAAACTTGTTCGGTAAACATATTTATTATTTAAATCTCCAACTATTTCAAAATATTCAATTTATAAGATAAGGGTAATAATTTATTGACATTCAAAAAATTAATAAGCATGAGATTTGAAAAAAAATAAATCTATTTACCGAACAAGTTCAAATAGGTATGACTATTTCAATAAACATCTATTTAAAATCATTACTAATAATAATATCAATATTAGGTATAATTATCGAAATAAATTACAATTGTTATTAAATGACACACTCTTTATTATTATTTTGATTGAATTATATTAATAAGTTTAAATATTATTGACTTTTAGGTATTTGTTAAATAAATAATAATTGTTTAAAACAAACTTGTAAGATATGAAACAAGTATTTGATGACAAAACAAAAGGTAATAAATTAGTATTATTTTTAATTATTAATTAAATTTTAAATATTAATTTTAATTATCAATTTATTTAATTAAATAGAAAATTAATAATTAACAATTAATACTTTAAAGAATTAAATTATAAATATAAATATTTAATTGTAATTATTTTAATTTTCTATTTAATAAAAATAGCATATATTAATAGAAATATATTTGTAATATGACATGTATAATTTAATTAATTATATTATATTATTTTATTTCTTTTGTTTAAATTATACGATATATATTATAAATATTTATTAACAATCATTATAACATTATACTAAAATAAAATAAAAATATATATGTAAAATTAAAAGTTATTATTAATACAAATAAATCTAATTATTATGTTATAATTAATAATAATTAAGATAATAATATAGTTATCTTAAATACTAAATTTAATTTTTATCTTAAATAATAATTACTAAATTATTAAGGATAAATTAGTTTAATTTATATTTTAATTAAATATATTTAATAATTATTATTAAATATATTTTTACTAGTTATATTTAATACTATAATATATATTAATTTTAAATATTAAATCTAATTTATTTATATAATGAAAATTATTTAAAATTTTTGTTTAAATTTTAACTATATAGATTACAACTAAATAAAATTTATAGTTAATAATTTAATAAATTATATAATCCAAATCATAAGAATTATTATTTATTTATAATTAAGTAAAAATATAAATAATAAGAATTTATATTTAATAAATTAATAACTAAAATTATCTTTAATTCTTTTTAAATAATATAAAAGAATTAAGCCATAAGCATAATAATAACTATAACTCTAATTAATTTGAAATATTAATTAAATCATTCTTATTAATAGTATATATTTTAATTAAATATTAAAATATTATAAAACTATTATATAAATTATTAAACCAAATTTATAATTGTTTTAATTTTATTATTAACTTATATAATTATATACAATATACAATTATAAATTAATTAATGATAGTATAAATTAAAAAAATAAAAATTAGTATATTATTTATGTATCATAAATAATAAAATAATTTATTACTTTGATACTTCTATAAGTCTAATTTATATATTTATATATATAATATCAATATCATTTAAATATTAGTTTAAAACTTATAATATTTAATAATACTATATTAAATTATTTTATATAATATTATATTTTAATAAATTGATGATTAAATATTAATAATAATTAATATTAAATAATTCTTATAAAATTTTATTAGTTTAATTAATAATATATTATTATTTTACTAATTACTAAATCTATACAATTATTAATTAATATTATATTTATTATATATTATAATTTTATATAATAAATATATAAAGTTAATTTAAATAGATCTATTATTAGTATAATATTTCCTTATAATAATCTCATTCAAAATAAAATAAATTAATATAAACTGGTAATAATTATATTTATTAATTATAAAATAGATCAAATATAATTTAATTTGATATTTTAATTAATAATTTTTTTACGATACTTAATTACGATTCTAAATAGTAAAAATTATTTGCATCAATGACTCAATGTATTTGAAATATTTATTTTAATATTAATAATAATAAATAAGTATAAAAATTATTACTATTTAGAATCATTATAACCTTTTGATTTGTCATAAAATAATTGTTTCAGTTAATACTAGCTTAGACAGATAAAATAATACTAATTTAATAATATTTTCTAAATTAATAAGTAGAAAATTAAAAAATAAATGTGTTCATTGAATCAATAATCTGATTATATTATATAAATAATATTTGTTTATAAATTTAATAAGTAATTTATAATTACTATAAATAAAATAATAATTATATTTATAAATAATTAAAATTAAATGTAATTAAATTATATTTTATTCATAGGTCAATTATTAAATATAGTTTATAATATATATAATATATAAATACTATAATAATATTATATTATTATTTAATTATAACAATTATTTTAATTTTAATTATATAAATAAATTAGATTTAATATTTAAAATTAATATATATATTATAATATTAAATATAACTAGTAAAAATATATTTAATAATAATTATTAAAATATTTGTTAAATATTTTGAAAATTAATAAATATAATTATTTATTTATTAGTTATATTAAATTAAAATCAATAATTCATATTAATATCTTTATTTTATTATCATACAAGCTTAATCATAATATAATTTATCTAATAATTATGGTTTAATTAATAAAATATATAATTATTATCCAATAATTGGGTTTAATAAATAAGCATATTGAACAAATAATTTTCTTAATAAATTAGTTTTAATAATTTAATTAATTTAAATATTAATTAGAACAATTAATTATTACTATATATAATAACTATATTATATAAGAATAATAATTTTAATAAAAATATTATAATTATTAAAATTATCTATAATAATTTATTAATTATTTTAAAATTATCATTTTAAATTAATTTAACAAAATAGCTTTATTTGCTGAAATTTTACTTATTAATTTTTGGAATATTAATAAATTTATATTATTTTATTCAAAATATGCTTGCATGAACAGAATGAATTGTTTTATGGCAAAACGAAATGTCATAATGTTTTGAAATAGATAATTGTTTAGATAGTCATTACTGTTTCAACTTGATCGATAAGAAAAAATTGTTTTACAATAAAATAAAATGTCATAATAATTTGAAATATATAATAGTTCAAATGGACATGACTATTTGAACTGGTTCGGCAAACTAATTAATTTTTTAAATCTTCAACTTATTAATTTTAAGAATGTTAATATATTAGTATTATTTTATTCCAAATAAACTTGTTTGAATAGAAACAATTGTTTTATAACAAAACAAAAGATCATAACGACTTGAAATATTTATAATATATATTGCTATTTTATATACCAATAGATGAGGCTTGCACTAAATATTATATTATAATATAATGAATTAATAATTAAGTAATAACTTAATATTAAATTGGATAATTTATAATAAGCTTTTATTATTTATAATAAATTTGCTATAATAAATAGTTTACTTATACTTAAAGAATTATTTATTTAAAAATAATTATAATCTTAATAAATAATTAAGACTACTTAATTATAATAAATAGTTATAACAGATATTTATAAGTAATATTATAACATATAAATATTGGTTATTTAGATTTATAATTATTATCAAATATATTTAAATAATTATATGAATAAATTATAAATTATAAACTATAATATATTATAAATATATATTTTCTATAAATAAGTTTATCTAATATTTAATTATATAATTATAATATTACTATAATTTAATATAACTATAATATATTATTATATTAATAAATTAGATAATTATTCAATTTTATAATGATACTAATAATTATGTATTATAATTAATAGTAATATTAAAAATTAAGAATTATTAAAATAATTTATTAATTAATAAATTTAAATATTAATTAGTTGAATATTATTTTAATATGATTATTTTATTAGTATAAATATTAATAATAGTCAAATTTTGAATTAACTCTTCAATTTAATAATCATTAATTATTCAGATTTATTTTTGTTATTTAATATATATATATATATTGTCAATTAAATATTACTAAATCTTATAAAATTATGAATAATAATTATCTACATTATTAAAACTAATAAATATTTAACTATTTTATAATATATAATTAAATATATTGTAATAAGTATAATATAATAATTATCTTAATTATTAATATTTATTATATCAAGTTATATAATATAATTTATATTATATATTTATAATTCATATTTATTTTGTATTAAATAGTTTTATTATTTGTTTAAAATAATATATATTTATTAATAATAAGTATTATTATGTTAAATTAGCATTATTAATTTATATTATTACTAAATATATATTATAGCATTAAATATAACTAGTAAAATTAATATTTAATTTTAATAATCCTAATTATTATATAATAATAATTTAGTATTATTATATTCTAATTGATTATTTTACAGTATAAAATAATTTAGTGGAGTATATTTAATTTATTTAATTAAATAAAGATATTTATATTAGAGTAAATTTATTTAATTATCTATTAAATTCAGTTAATTATTAAATTTATTTATCTTTATAAATTATATTATAACTAGTATAAATTAATAGTTAATTTATAATTAATATTTCTTATGATTTAATTATATAATTTAGTATATTAATTATTATATATAATTCCATTTAAGCTTGTATTATATTATAATTATGTATGAATCATAATAATTATTTATTTTAAATATTATTTTATTTAAATTAATAAATAATAAATAATTATAAATAAATAGAATATTATTGATTAAATCATAACTACTTAATATGAATAATTATTTGAAATTATAATAATTAAATTAAATAAGTATAATTTTAATATTAAATTAAATAAAATTATTTATTTAATAATTAATAACTATATGTTATAATAAAAATTAATAATTAATATATATGGGAGCTTTTTATTGTTTAATAGATATAATAAAAATTATTATTATGCTGCTGGATAATATAATTGATAAGAATAATTATCAATATTATCCATTTGTTTTAGTTCATAAAAGTTTAATCATTAATGATCAAAAACATTGACTTAAATTTTATTAATTATATTGTACATAGAAATATTATAAACTATTATTAATTTATAATAATATAATAGTAAATATTATAAGTTTATTTATATTATTAAATTAACTATAATATTTGAAAATTAACATGTAATTTATAAATTATTAAAGATTAATATAATAATTTATATTTATAATTATAATTAAGTTATTATAAATCTAATAAGTTTAGATAATTATAAATTATAATATATTTATTGAATTCCATTGTTATAATGTTTAATATAATTTAACAATTATAATTAATTATAATAATTGTTATAATGATTAATATATATAATTAGATTATATATTAAAATAATAATAATAATATATTATTATTAATATAATTTAAATTAATATTATTAATTAAATCCTAAATTAATAAGTAAAAAATTTTAAAAATAAATTTGTTTATTTAATCATTTTAAAATAAGTAAAAATATAATAATTAGTTATTATTTTATTGTATTAACTTGTAAAATTATTTATTTATCAATTATAGTAGTAATTAATAAATTGTTATATAATATTTAATAATATAAATTTCAAGTTATAATAAATTATATAATTAGTTATATATTATTATTATTATTATTATAATAATTATATATTATTTGAATATTATATTAATTTTATAATTAAAAATTAGAAATAGATAATAATATTATCTAATATAATATAATTTTATTAATTATATTATACTTAAATTATTATTAAATAATATTATTATTTAAATTAATTTAAATAAAGATTAAAATTATTATTAAATAAGTTATTTATTAATAAATATTGGTACTCATTAAATATTAATTAAACTATTTAATTAAATTACTAATTGATAATAATATTATTAAGTTATAATAATCTCTGTTTTAAAATTAATTTTAAATATATTTAAAAAATTTATTATATAGTATTATTTTATAATTTAGTATTTTATCAAATAATTATACTGATAATGTATGTTAGTTATAATTAATATTATTAAGTTATTATATAATTTATCTAAATAATAATTATAATTAATATTATTAATCATACTAATAATTTAATAATTATAATCTATTTACATAATAACTGCAAATAAACTAATAGTTTATAATAAATTAATTAAATATTGCAATTATTTGTTATTTAAACTTATAATGAACAATCTATATTAATTATAATTATATATATAAATTTAGTATTAATATAAGTTTAAATACTTGTTTCATATCTTACAAGTTTGTTTTAAATAATAATTATTTATTTAACTAAATTATTATAAGGATTTTAATTTTAATATTAATTTATTTTTAATATTATTAAATAATAAATTAATATATTATTTTAATATGGTTTATACTAAATTATTTATTAATCTATTAAATCTAATTAATATATTATCTTTCAAATATTATCTCTTACTTAAAATTATAGATAATTATATAGTTAGAATATAATTGAATATTAAAGATAATATAAAATATTATATATTTTATTAATTAGATAATAAAAAGCCTATTCAAATATTATTTATTATTATTTTAAAACAAAAAGCTAATACTATATTCAATTATTATTTTTTTATTAATATTATGGTAATAATTAAATTATTAAAACTATAATAGATAATTGTTCAAATAAGTTTATTATTTAATTTATTAATTATTTTAATATAAGTTAAGTTTTATAAAACTTATTTAAATTATCAAATAAGTTAAATAAGTTTAAAATAATAAACTTATTAAAATCAATAAGTTGAACAAACAACTATTTGAATATTATTCTAATTTAAGTTTAAATAGTTAAGACTATAAGGAATATAATTATCTTTTAAATTAATAATTATTTAAATAATAAGATTTAATAATTTAAACTTGTTCGGTAAACATATTTATTATTTAAATCTCCAACTATTTCAAAATATTCAATTTATAAGATAAGGGTAATAATTTATTGACATTCAAAAAATTAATAAGCATGAGATTTGAAAAAAAATAAATCTATTTACCGAACAAGTTCAAATAGGTATGACTATTTCAATAAACATCTATTTAAAATCATTACTAATAATAATATCAATATTAGGTATAATTATCGAAATAAATTACAATTGTTATTAAATGACACACTCTTTATTATTATTTTGATTGAATTATATTAATAAGTTTAAATATTATTGACTTTTAGGTATTTGTTAAATAAATAATAATTGTTTAAAACAAACTTGTAAGATATGAAACAAGTATTTGATGACAAAACAAAAGGTAATAAATTAGTATTATTTTTAATTATTAATTAAATTTTAAATATTAATTTTAATTATCAATTTATTTAATTAAATAGAAAATTAATAATTAACAATTAATACTTTAAAGAATTAAATTATAAATATAAATATTTAATTGTAATTATTTTAATTTTCTATTTAATAAAAATAGCATATATTAATAGAAATATATTTGTAATATGACATGTATAATTTAATTAATTATATTATATTATTTTATTTCTTTTGTTTAAATTATACGATATATATTATAAATATTTATTAACAATCATTATAACATTATACTAAAATAAAATAAAAATATATATGTAAAATTAAAAGTTATTATTAATACAAATAAATCTAATTATTATGTTATAATTAATAATAATTAAGATAATAATATAGTTATCTTAAATACTAAATTTAATTTTTATCTTAAATAATAATTACTAAATTATTAAGGATAAATTAGTTTAATTTATATTTTAATTAAATATATTTAATAATTATTATTAAATATATTTTTACTAGTTATATTTAATACTATAATATATATTAATTTTAAATATTAAATCTAATTTATTTATATAATGAAAATTATTTAAAATTTTTGTTTAAATTTTAACTATATAGATTACAACTAAATAAAATTTATAGTTAATAATTTAATAAATTATATAATCCAAATCATAAGAATTATTATTTATTTATAATTAAGTAAAAATATAAATAATAAGAATTTATATTTAATAAATTAATAACTAAAATTATCTTTAATTCTTTTTAAATAATATAAAAGAATTAAGCCATAAGCATAATAATAACTATAACTCTAATTAATTTGAAATATTAATTAAATCATTCTTATTAATAGTATATATTTTAATTAAATATTAAAATATTATAAAACTATTATATAAATTATTAAACCAAATTTATAATTGTTTTAATTTTATTATTAACTTATATAATTATATACAATATACAATTATAAATTAATTAATGATAGTATAAATTAAAAAAATAAAAATTAGTATATTATTTATGTATCATAAATAATAAAATAATTTATTACTTTGATACTTCTATAAGTCTAATTTATATATTTATATATATAATATCAATATCATTTAAATATTAGTTTAAAACTTATAATATTTAATAATACTATATTAAATTATTTTATATAATATTATATTTTAATAAATTGATGATTAAATATTAATAATAATTAATATTAAATAATTCTTATAAAATTTTATTAGTTTAATTAATAATATATTATTATTTTACTAATTACTAAATCTATACAATTATTAATTAATATTATATTTATTATATATTATAATTTTATATAATAAATATATAAAGTTAATTTAAATAGATCTATTATTAGTATAATATTTCCTTATAATAATCTCATTCAAAATAAAATAAATTAATATAAACTGGTAATAATTATATTTATTAATTATAAAATAGATCAAATATAATTTAATTTGATATTTTAATTAATAATTTTTTTACGATACTTAATTACGATTCTAAATAGTAAAAATTATTTGCATCAATGACTCAATGTATTTGAAATATTTATTTTAATATTAATAATAATAAATAAGTATAAAAATTATTACTATTTAGAATCATTATAACCTTTTGATTTGTCATAAAATAATTGTTTCAGTTAATACTAGCTTAGACAGATAAAATAATACTAATTTAATAATATTTTCTAAATTAATAAGTAGAAAATTAAAAAATAAATGTGTTCATTGAATCAATAATCTGATTATATTATATAAATAATATTTGTTTATAAATTTAATAAGTAATTTATAATTACTATAAATAAAATAATAATTATATTTATAAATAATTAAAATTAAATGTAATTAAATTATATTTTATTCATAGGTCAATTATTAAATATAGTTTATAATATATATAATATATAAATACTATAATAATATTATATTATTATTTAATTATAACAATTATTTTAATTTTAATTATATAAATAAATTAGATTTAATATTTAAAATTAATATATATATTATAATATTAAATATAACTAGTAAAAATATATTTAATAATAATTATTAAAATATTTGTTAAATATTTTGAAAATTAATAAATATAATTATTTATTTATTAGTTATATTAAATTAAAATCAATAATTCATATTAATATCTTTATTTTATTATCATACAAGCTTAATCATAATATAATTTATCTAATAATTATGGTTTAATTAATAAAATATATAATTATTATCCAATAATTGGGTTTAATAAATAAGCATATTGAACAAATAATTTTCTTAATAAATTAGTTTTAATAATTTAATTAATTTAAATATTAATTAGAACAATTAATTATTACTATATATAATAACTATATTATATAAGAATAATAATTTTAATAAAAATATTATAATTATTAAAATTATCTATAATAATTTATTAATTATTTTAAAATTATCATTTTAAATTAATTTAACAAAATAGCTTTATTTGCTGAAATTTTACTTATTAATTTTTGGAATATTAATAAATTTATATTATTTTATTCAAAATATGCTTGCATGAACAGAATGAATTGTTTTATGGCAAAACGAAATGTCATAATGTTTTGAAATAGATAATTGTTTAGATAGTCATTACTGTTTCAACTTGATCGATAAGAAAAAATTGTTTTACAATAAAATAAAATGTCATAATAATTTGAAATATATAATAGTTCAAATGGACATGACTATTTGAACTGGTTCGGCAAACTAATTAATTTTTTAAATCTTCAACTTATTAATTTTAAGAATGTTAATATATTAGTATTATTTTATTCCAAATAAACTTGTTTGAATAGAAACAATTGTTTTATAACAAAACAAAAGATCATAACGACTTGAAATATTTATAATATATATTGCTATTTTATATACCAATAGATGAGGCTTGCACTAAATATTATATTATAATATAATGAATTAATAATTAAGTAATAACTTAATATTAAATTGGATAATTTATAATAAGCTTTTATTATTTATAATAAATTTGCTATAATAAATAGTTTACTTATACTTAAAGAATTATTTATTTAAAAATAATTATAATCTTAATAAATAATTAAGACTACTTAATTATAATAAATAGTTATAACAGATATTTATAAGTAATATTATAACATATAAATATTGGTTATTTAGATTTATAATTATTATCAAATATATTTAAATAATTATATGAATAAATTATAAATTATAAACTATAATATATTATAAATATATATTTTCTATAAATAAGTTTATCTAATATTTAATTATATAATTATAATATTACTATAATTTAATATAACTATAATATATTATTATATTAATAAATTAGATAATTATTCAATTTTATAATGATACTAATAATTATGTATTATAATTAATAGTAATATTAAAAATTAAGAATTATTAAAATAATTTATTAATTAATAAATTTAAATATTAATTAGTTGAATATTATTTTAATATGATTATTTTATTAGTATAAATATTAATAATAGTCAAATTTTGAATTAACTCTTCAATTTAATAATCATTAATTATTCAGATTTATTTTTGTTATTTAATATATATATATATATATATATATTGTCAATTAAATATTACTAAATCTTATAAAATTATGAATAATAATTATCTACATTATTAAAACTAATAAATATTTAACTATTTTATAATATATAATTAAATATATTGTAATAAGTATAATATAATAATTATCTTAATTATTAATATTTATTATATCAAGTTATATAATATAATTTATATTATATATTTATAATTCATATTTATTTTATATTAAATAGTTTTATTATTTGTTTAAAATAATATATATTTATTAATAATAAGTATTATTATGTTAAATTAGCATTATTAATTTATATTATTACTAAATATATATTATAGCATTAAATATAACTAGTAAAATTAATATTTAATTTTAATAATCCTAATTATTATATAATAATAATTTAGTATTATTATATTCTAATTGATTATTTTACAGTATAAAATAATTTAGTGGAGTATATTTAATTTATTTAATTAAATAAAGATATTTATATTAGAGTAAATTTATTTAATTATCTATTAAATTCAGTTAATTATTAAATTTATTTATCTTTATAAATTATATTATAACTAGTATAAATTAATAGTTAATTTATAATTAATATTTCTTATGATTTAATTATATAATTTAGTATATTAATTATTATATATAATTCCATTTAAGCTTGTAATATTATAATTATGTATGAATCATAATAATTATTTATTTTAAATATTATTTTATTTAAATTAATAAATAATAAATAATTATAAATAAATAGAATATTATTGATTAAATCATAACTACTTAATATGAATAATTATTTGAAATTATAATAATTAAATTAAATAAGTATAATTTTAATATTAAATTAAATAAAATTATTTATTTAATAATTAATAACTATATGTTATAATAAAAATTAATAATTAATATATATGGGAGCTTTTTATTGTTTAATAGATATAATAAAAATTATTATTATGCTGCTGGATAATATAATTGATAAGAATAATTATCAATATTATCCATTTGTTTTAGTTCATAAAAGTTTAATCATTAATGATCAAAAACATTGACTTAAATTTTATTAATTATATTGTACATAGAAATATTATAAACTATTATTAATTTATAATAATATAATAGTAAATATTATAAGTTTATTTATATTATTAAATTAACTATAATATTTGAAAATTAACATGTAATTTATAAATTATTAAAGATTAATATAATAATTTATATTTATAATTATAATTAAGTTATTATAAATCTAATAAGTTTAGATAATTATAAATTATAATATATTTATTGAATTCCATTGTTATAATGTTTAATATAATTTAACAATTATAATTAATTATAATAATTGTTATAATGATTAATATATATAATTAGATTATATATTAAAATAATAATAATAATATATTATTATTAATATAATTTAAATTAATATTATTAATTAAATCCTAAATTAATAAGTAAAAAATTTTAAAAATAAATTTGTTTATTTAATCATTTTAAAATAAGTAAAAATATAATAATTAGTTATTATTTTATTGTATTAACTTGTAAAATTATTTATTTATCAATTATAGTAGTAATTAATAAATTGTTATATAATATTTAATAATATAAATTTCAAGTTATAATAAATTATATAATTAGTTATATATTATTATTATTATTATTATAATAATTATATATTATTTGAATATTATATTAATTTTATAATTAAAAATTAGAAATAGATAATAATATTATCTAATATAATATAATTTTATTAATTATATTATACTTAAATTATTATTAAATAATATTATTATTTAAATTAATTTAAATAAAGATTAAAATTATTATTAAATAAGTTATTTATTAATAAATATTGGTACTCATTAAATATTAATTAAACTATTTAATTAAATTACTAATTGATAATAATATTATTAAGTTATAATAATCTCTGTTTTAAAATTAATTTTAAATATATTTAAAAAATTTATTATATAGTATTATTTTATAATTTAGTATTTTATCAAATAATTATACTGATAATGTATGTTAGTTATAATTAATATTATTAAGTTATTATATAATTTATCTAAATAATAATTATAATTAATATTATTAATCATACTAATAATTTAATAATTATAATCTATTTACATAATAACTGCAAATAAACTAATAGTTTATAATAAATTAATTAAATATTGCAATTATTTGTTATTTAAACTTATAATGAACAATCTATATTAATTATAATTATATATATAAATTTAGTATTAATATAAGTTTAAATACTTGTTTCATATCTTACAAGTTTGTTTTAAATAATAATTATTTATTTAACTAAATTATTATAAGGATTTTAATTTTAATATTAATTTATTTTTAATATTATTAAATAATAAATTAATATATTATTTTAATATGGTTTATACTAAATTATTTATTAATCTATTAAATCTAATTAATATATTATCTTTCAAATATTATCTCTTACTTAAAATTATAGATAATTATATAGTTAGAATATAATTGAATATTAAAGATAATATAAAATATTATATATTTTATTAATTAGATAATAAAAAGCCTATTCAAATATTATTTATTATTATTTTAAAACAAAAAGCTAATACTATATTCAATTATTATTTTTTTATTAATATTATGGTAATAATTAAATTATTAAAACTATAATAGATAATTGTTCAAATAAGTTTATTATTTAATTTATTAATTATTTTAATATAAGTTAAGTTTTATAAAACTTATTTAAATTATCAAATAAGTTAAATAAGTTTAAAATAATAAACTTATTAAAATCAATAAGTTGAACAAACAACTATTTGAATATTATTCTAATTTAAGTTTAAATAGTTAAGACTATAAGGAATATAATTATCTTTTAAATTAATAATTATTTAAATAATAAGATTTAATAATTTAAACTTGTTCGGTAAACATATTTATTATTTAAATCTCCAACTATTTCAAAATATTCAATTTATAAGATAAGGGTAATAATTTATTGACATTCAAAAAATTAATAAGCATGAGATTTGAAAAAAAATAAATCTATTTACCGAACAAGTTCAAATAGGTATGACTATTTCAATAAACATCTATTTAAAATCATTACTAATAATAATATCAATATTAGGTATAATTATCGAAATAAATTACAATTGTTATTAAATGACACACTCTTTATTATTATTTTGATTGAATTATATTAATAAGTTTAAATATTATTGACTTTTAGGTATTTGTTAAATAAATAATAATTGTTTAAAACAAACTTGTAAGATATGAAACAAGTATTTGATGACAAAACAAAAGGTAATAAATTAGTATTATTTTTAATTATTAATTAAATTTTAAATATTAATTTTAATTATCAATTTATTTAATTAAATAGAAAATTAATAATTAACAATTAATACTTTAAAGAATTAAATTATAAATATAAATATTTAATTGTAATTATTTTAATTTTCTATTTAATAAAAATAGCATATATTAATAGAAATATATTTGTAATATGACATGTATAATTTAATTAATTATATTATATTATTTTATTTCTTTTGTTTAAATTATACGATATATATTATAAATATTTATTAACAATCATTATAACATTATACTAAAATAAAATAAAAATATATATGTAAAATTAAAAGTTATTATTAATACAAATAAATCTAATTATTATGTTATAATTAATAATAATTAAGATAATAATATAGTTATCTTAAATACTAAATTTAATTTTTATCTTAAATAATAATTACTAAATTATTAAGGATAAATTAGTTTAATTTATATTTTAATTAAATATATTTAATAATTATTATTAAATATATTTTTACTAGTTATATTTAATACTATAATATATATTAATTTTAAATATTAAATCTAATTTATTTATATAATGAAAATTATTTAAAATTTTTGTTTAAATTTTAACTATATAGATTACAACTAAATAAAATTTATAGTTAATAATTTAATAAATTATATAATCCAAATCATAAGAATTATTATTTATTTATAATTAAGTAAAAATATAAATAATAAGAATTTATATTTAATAAATTAATAACTAAAATTATCTTTAATTCTTTTTAAATAATATAAAAGAATTAAGCCATAAGCATAATAATAACTATAACTCTAATTAATTTGAAATATTAATTAAATCATTCTTATTAATAGTATATATTTTAATTAAATATTAAAATATTATAAAACTATTATATAAATTATTAAACCAAATTTATAATTGTTTTAATTTTATTATTAACTTATATAATTATATACAATATACAATTATAAATTAATTAATGATAGTATAAATTAAAAAAATAAAAATTAGTATATTATTTATGTATCATAAATAATAAAATAATTTATTACTTTGATACTTCTATAAGTCTAATTTATATATTTATATATATAATATCAATATCATTTAAATATTAGTTTAAAACTTATAATATTTAATAATACTATATTAAATTATTTTATATAATATTATATTTTAATAAATTGATGATTAAATATTAATAATAATTAATATTAAATAATTCTTATAAAATTTTATTAGTTTAATTAATAATATATTATTATTTTACTAATTACTAAATCTATACAATTATTAATTAATATTATATTTATTATATATTATAATTTTATATAATAAATATATAAAGTTAATTTAAATAGATCTATTATTAGTATAATATTTCCTTATAATAATCTCATTCAAAATAAAATAAATTAATATAAACTGGTAATAATTATATTTATTAATTATAAAATAGATCAAATATAATTTAATTTGATATTTTAATTAATAATTTTTTTACGATACTTAATTACGATTCTAAATAGTAAAAATTATTTGCATCAATGACTCAATGTATTTGAAATATTTATTTTAATATTAATAATAATAAATAAGTATAAAAATTATTACTATTTAGAATCATTATAACCTTTTGATTTGTCATAAAATAATTGTTTCAGTTAATACTAGCTTAGACAGATAAAATAATACTAATTTAATAATATTTTCTAAATTAATAAGTAGAAAATTAAAAAATAAATGTGTTCATTGAATCAATAATCTGATTATATTATATAAATAATATTTGTTTATAAATTTAATAAGTAATTTATAATTACTATAAATAAAATAATAATTATATTTATAAATAATTAAAATTAAATGTAATTAAATTATATTTTATTCATAGGTCAATTATTAAATATAGTTTATAATATATATAATATATAAATACTATAATAATATTATATTATTATTTAATTATAACAATTATTTTAATTTTAATTATATAAATAAATTAGATTTAATATTTAAAATTAATATATATATTATAATATTAAATATAACTAGTAAAAATATATTTAATAATAATTATTAAAATATTTGTTAAATATTTTGAAAATTAATAAATATAATTATTTATTTATTAGTTATATTAAATTAAAATCAATAATTCATATTAATATCTTTATTTTATTATCATACAAGCTTAATCATAATATAATTTATCTAATAATTATGGTTTAATTAATAAAATATATAATTATTATCCAATAATTGGGTTTAATAAATAAGCATATTGAACAAATAATTTTCTTAATAAATTAGTTTTAATAATTTAATTAATTTAAATATTAATTAGAACAATTAATTATTACTATATATAATAACTATATTATATAAGAATAATAATTTTAATAAAAATATTATAATTATTAAAATTATCTATAATAATTTATTAATTATTTTAAAATTATCATTTTAAATTAATTTAACAAAATAGCTTTATTTGCTGAAATTTTACTTATTAATTTTTGGAATATTAATAAATTTATATTATTTTATTCAAAATATGCTTGCATGAACAGAATGAATTGTTTTATGGCAAAACGAAATGTCATAATGTTTTGAAATAGATAATTGTTTAGATAGTCATTACTGTTTCAACTTGATCGATAAGAAAAAATTGTTTTACAATAAAATAAAATGTCATAATAATTTGAAATATATAATAGTTCAAATGGACATGACTATTTGAACTGGTTCGGCAAACTAATTAATTTTTTAAATCTTCAACTTATTAATTTTAAGAATGTTAATATATTAGTATTATTTTATTCCAAATAAACTTGTTTGAATAGAAACAATTGTTTTATAACAAAACAAAAGATCATAACGACTTGAAATATTTATAATATATATTGCTATTTTATATACCAATAGATGAGGCTTGCACTAAATATTATATTATAATATAATGAATTAATAATTAAGTAATAACTTAATATTAAATTGGATAATTTATAATAAGCTTTTATTATTTATAATAAATTTGCTATAATAAATAGTTTACTTATACTTAAAGAATTATTTATTTAAAAATAATTATAATCTTAATAAATAATTAAGACTACTTAATTATAATAAATAGTTATAACAGATATTTATAAGTAATATTATAACATATAAATATTGGTTATTTAGATTTATAATTATTATCAAATATATTTAAATAATTATATGAATAAATTATAAATTATAAACTATAATATATTATAAATATATATTTTCTATAAATAAGTTTATCTAATATTTAATTATATAATTATAATATTACTATAATTTAATATAACTATAATATATTATTATATTAATAAATTAGATAATTATTCAATTTTATAATGATACTAATAATTATGTATTATAATTAATAGTAATATTAAAAATTAAGAATTATTAAAATAATTTATTAATTAATAAATTTAAATATTAATTAGTTGAATATTATTTTAATATGATTATTTTATTAGTATAAATATTAATAATAGTCAAATTTTGAATTAACTCTTCAATTTAATAATCATTAATTATTCAGATTTATTTTTGTTATTTAATATATATATATATATTGTCAATTAAATATTACTAAATCTTATAAAATTATGAATAATAATTATCTACATTATTAAAACTAATAAATATTTAACTATTTTATAATATATAATTAAATATATTGTAATAAGTATAATATAATAATTATCTTAATTATTAATATTTATTATATCAAGTTATATAATATAATTTATATTATATATTTATAATTCATATTTATTTTGTATTAAATAGTTTTATTATTTGTTTAAAATAATATATATTTATTAATAATAAGTATTATTATGTTAAATTAGCATTATTAATTTATATTATTACTAAATATATATTATAGCATTAAATATAACTAGTAAAATTAATATTTAATTTTAATAATCCTAATTATTATATAATAATAATTTAGTATTATTATATTCTAATTGATTATTTTACAGTATAAAATAATTTAGTGGAGTATATTTAATTTATTTAATTAAATAAAGATATTTATATTAGAGTAAATTTATTTAATTATCTATTAAATTCAGTTAATTATTAAATTTATTTATCTTTATAAATTATATTATAACTAGTATAAATTAATAGTTAATTTATAATTAATATTTCTTATGATTTAATTATATAATTTAGTATATTAATTATTATATATAATTCCATTTAAGCTTGTATTATATTATAATTATGTATGAATCATAATAATTATTTATTTTAAATATTATTTTATTTAAATTAATAAATAATAAATAATTATAAATAAATAGAATATTATTGATTAAATCATAACTACTTAATATGAATAATTATTTGAAATTATAATAATTAAATTAAATAAGTATAATTTTAATATTAAATTAAATAAAATTATTTATTTAATAATTAATAACTATATGTTATAATAAAAATTAATAATTAATATATATGGGAGCTTTTTATTGTTTAATAGATATAATAAAAATTATTATTATGCTGCTGGATAATATAATTGATAAGAATAATTATCAATATTATCCATTTGTTTTAGTTCATAAAAGTTTAATCATTAATGATCAAAAACATTGACTTAAATTTTATTAATTATATTGTACATAGAAATATTATAAACTATTATTAATTTATAATAATATAATAGTAAATATTATAAGTTTATTTATATTATTAAATTAACTATAATATTTGAAAATTAACATGTAATTTATAAATTATTAAAGATTAATATAATAATTTATATTTATAATTATAATTAAGTTATTATAAATCTAATAAGTTTAGATAATTATAAATTATAATATATTTATTGAATTCCATTGTTATAATGTTTAATATAATTTAACAATTATAATTAATTATAATAATTGTTATAATGATTAATATATATAATTAGATTATATATTAAAATAATAATAATAATATATTATTATTAATATAATTTAAATTAATATTATTAATTAAATCCTAAATTAATAAGTAAAAAATTTTAAAAATAAATTTGTTTATTTAATCATTTTAAAATAAGTAAAAATATAATAATTAGTTATTATTTTATTGTATTAACTTGTAAAATTATTTATTTATCAATTATAGTAGTAATTAATAAATTGTTATATAATATTTAATAATATAAATTTCAAGTTATAATAAATTATATAATTAGTTATATATTATTATTATTATTATTATAATAATTATATATTATTTGAATATTATATTAATTTTATAATTAAAAATTAGAAATAGATAATAATATTATCTAATATAATATAATTTTATTAATTATATTATACTTAAATTATTATTAAATAATATTATTATTTAAATTAATTTAAATAAAGATTAAAATTATTATTAAATAAGTTATTTATTAATAAATATTGGTACTCATTAAATATTAATTAAACTATTTAATTAAATTACTAATTGATAATAATATTATTAAGTTATAATAATCTCTGTTTTAAAATTAATTTTAAATATATTTAAAAAATTTATTATATAGTATTATTTTATAATTTAGTATTTTATCAAATAATTATACTGATAATGTATGTTAGTTATAATTAATATTATTAAGTTATTATATAATTTATCTAAATAATAATTATAATTAATATTATTAATCATACTAATAATTTAATAATTATAATCTATTTACATAATAACTGCAAATAAACTAATAGTTTATAATAAATTAATTAAATATTGCAATTATTTGTTATTTAAACTTATAATGAACAATCTATATTAATTATAATTATATATATAAATTTAGTATTAATATAAGTTTAAATACTTGTTTCATATCTTACAAGTTTGTTTTAAATAATAATTATTTATTTAACTAAATTATTATAAGGATTTTAATTTTAATATTAATTTATTTTTAATATTATTAAATAATAAATTAATATATTATTTTAATATGGTTTATACTAAATTATTTATTAATCTATTAAATCTAATTAATATATTATCTTTCAAATATTATCTCTTACTTAAAATTATAGATAATTATATAGTTAGAATATAATTGAATATTAAAGATAATATAAAATATTATATATTTTATTAATTAGATAATAAAAAGCCTATTCAAATATTATTTATTATTATTTTAAAACAAAAAGCTAATACTATATTCAATTATTATTTTTTTATTAATATTATGGTAATAATTAAATTATTAAAACTATAATAGATAATTGTTCAAATAAGTTTATTATTTAATTTATTAATTATTTTAATATAAGTTAAGTTTTATAAAACTTATTTAAATTATCAAATAAGTTAAATAAGTTTAAAATAATAAACTTATTAAAATCAATAAGTTGAACAAACAACTATTTGAATATTATTCTAATTTAAGTTTAAATAGTTAAGACTATAAGGAATATAATTATCTTTTAAATTAATAATTATTTAAATAATAAGATTTAATAATTTAAACTTGTTCGGTAAACATATTTATTATTTAAATCTCCAACTATTTCAAAATATTCAATTTATAAGATAAGGGTAATAATTTATTGACATTCAAAAAATTAATAAGCATGAGATTTGAAAAAAAATAAATCTATTTACCGAACAAGTTCAAATAGGTATGACTATTTCAATAAACATCTATTTAAAATCATTACTAATAATAATATCAATATTAGGTATAATTATCGAAATAAATTACAATTGTTATTAAATGACACACTCTTTATTATTATTTTGATTGAATTATATTAATAAGTTTAAATATTATTGACTTTTAGGTATTTGTTAAATAAATAATAATTGTTTAAAACAAACTTGTAAGATATGAAACAAGTATTTGATGACAAAACAAAAGGTAATAAATTAGTATTATTTTTAATTATTAATTAAATTTTAAATATTAATTTTAATTATCAATTTATTTAATTAAATAGAAAATTAATAATTAACAATTAATACTTTAAAGAATTAAATTATAAATATAAATATTTAATTGTAATTATTTTAATTTTCTATTTAATAAAAATAGCATATATTAATAGAAATATATTTGTAATATGACATGTATAATTTAATTAATTATATTATATTATTTTATTTCTTTTGTTTAAATTATACGATATATATTATAAATATTTATTAACAATCATTATAACATTATACTAAAATAAAATAAAAATATATATGTAAAATTAAAAGTTATTATTAATACAAATAAATCTAATTATTATGTTATAATTAATAATAATTAAGATAATAATATAGTTATCTTAAATACTAAATTTAATTTTTATCTTAAATAATAATTACTAAATTATTAAGGATAAATTAGTTTAATTTATATTTTAATTAAATATATTTAATAATTATTATTAAATATATTTTTACTAGTTATATTTAATACTATAATATATATTAATTTTAAATATTAAATCTAATTTATTTATATAATGAAAATTATTTAAAATTTTTGTTTAAATTTTAACTATATAGATTACAACTAAATAAAATTTATAGTTAATAATTTAATAAATTATATAATCCAAATCATAAGAATTATTATTTATTTATAATTAAGTAAAAATATAAATAATAAGAATTTATATTTAATAAATTAATAACTAAAATTATCTTTAATTCTTTTTAAATAATATAAAAGAATTAAGCCATAAGCATAATAATAACTATAACTCTAATTAATTTGAAATATTAATTAAATCATTCTTATTAATAGTATATATTTTAATTAAATATTAAAATATTATAAAACTATTATATAAATTATTAAACCAAATTTATAATTGTTTTAATTTTATTATTAACTTATATAATTATATACAATATACAATTATAAATTAATTAATGATAGTATAAATTAAAAAAATAAAAATTAGTATATTATTTATGTATCATAAATAATAAAATAATTTATTACTTTGATACTTCTATAAGTCTAATTTATATATTTATATATATAATATCAATATCATTTAAATATTAGTTTAAAACTTATAATATTTAATAATACTATATTAAATTATTTTATATAATATTATATTTTAATAAATTGATGATTAAATATTAATAATAATTAATATTAAATAATTCTTATAAAATTTTATTAGTTTAATTAATAATATATTATTATTTTACTAATTACTAAATCTATACAATTATTAATTAATATTATATTTATTATATATTATAATTTTATATAATAAATATATAAAGTTAATTTAAATAGATCTATTATTAGTATAATATTTCCTTATAATAATCTCATTCAAAATAAAATAAATTAATATAAACTGGTAATAATTATATTTATTAATTATAAAATAGATCAAATATAATTTAATTTGATATTTTAATTAATAATTTTTTTACGATACTTAATTACGATTCTAAATAGTAAAAATTATTTGCATCAATGACTCAATGTATTTGAAATATTTATTTTAATATTAATAATAATAAATAAGTATAAAAATTATTACTATTTAGAATCATTATAACCTTTTGATTTGTCATAAAATAATTGTTTCAGTTAATACTAGCTTAGACAGATAAAATAATACTAATTTAATAATATTTTCTAAATTAATAAGTAGAAAATTAAAAAATAAATGTGTTCATTGAATCAATAATCTGATTATATTATATAAATAATATTTGTTTATAAATTTAATAAGTAATTTATAATTACTATAAATAAAATAATAATTATATTTATAAATAATTAAAATTAAATGTAATTAAATTATATTTTATTCATAGGTCAATTATTAAATATAGTTTATAATATATATAATATATAAATACTATAATAATATTATATTATTATTTAATTATAACAATTATTTTAATTTTAATTATATAAATAAATTAGATTTAATATTTAAAATTAATATATATATTATAATATTAAATATAACTAGTAAAAATATATTTAATAATAATTATTAAAATATTTGTTAAATATTTTGAAAATTAATAAATATAATTATTTATTTATTAGTTATATTAAATTAAAATCAATAATTCATATTAATATCTTTATTTTATTATCATACAAGCTTAATCATAATATAATTTATCTAATAATTATGGTTTAATTAATAAAATATATAATTATTATCCAATAATTGGGTTTAATAAATAAGCATATTGAACAAATAATTTTCTTAATAAATTAGTTTTAATAATTTAATTAATTTAAATATTAATTAGAACAATTAATTATTACTATATATAATAACTATATTATATAAGAATAATAATTTTAATAAAAATATTATAATTATTAAAATTATCTATAATAATTTATTAATTATTTTAAAATTATCATTTTAAATTAATTTAACAAAATAGCTTTATTTGCTGAAATTTTACTTATTAATTTTTGGAATATTAATAAATTTATATTATTTTATTCAAAATATGCTTGCATGAACAGAATGAATTGTTTTATGGCAAAACGAAATGTCATAATGTTTTGAAATAGATAATTGTTTAGATAGTCATTACTGTTTCAACTTGATCGATAAGAAAAAATTGTTTTACAATAAAATAAAATGTCATAATAATTTGAAATATATAATAGTTCAAATGGACATGACTATTTGAACTGGTTCGGCAAACTAATTAATTTTTTAAATCTTCAACTTATTAATTTTAAGAATGTTAATATATTAGTATTATTTTATTCCAAATAAACTTGTTTGAATAGAAACAATTGTTTTATAACAAAACAAAAGATCATAACGACTTGAAATATTTATAATATATATTGCTATTTTATATACCAATAGATGAGGCTTGCACTAAATATTATATTATAATATAATGAATTAATAATTAAGTAATAACTTAATATTAAATTGGATAATTTATAATAAGCTTTTATTATTTATAATAAATTTGCTATAATAAATAGTTTACTTATACTTAAAGAATTATTTATTTAAAAATAATTATAATCTTAATAAATAATTAAGACTACTTAATTATAATAAATAGTTATAACAGATATTTATAAGTAATATTATAACATATAAATATTGGTTATTTAGATTTATAATTATTATCAAATATATTTAAATAATTATATGAATAAATTATAAATTATAAACTATAATATATTATAAATATATATTTTCTATAAATAAGTTTATCTAATATTTAATTATATAATTATAATATTACTATAATTTAATATAACTATAATATATTATTATATTAATAAATTAGATAATTATTCAATTTTATAATGATACTAATAATTATGTATTATAATTAATAGTAATATTAAAAATTAAGAATTATTAAAATAATTTATTAATTAATAAATTTAAATATTAATTAGTTGAATATTATTTTAATATGATTATTTTATTAGTATAAATATTAATAATAGTCAAATTTTGAATTAACTCTTCAATTTAATAATCATTAATTATTCAGATTTATTTTTGTTATTTAATATATATATATATATATTGTCAATTAAATATTACTAAATCTTATAAAATTATGAATAATAATTATCTACATTATTAAAACTAATAAATATTTAACTATTTTATAATATATAATTAAATATATTGTAATAAGTATAATATAATAATTATCTTAATTATTAATATTTATTATATCAAGTTATATAATATAATTTATATTATATATTTATAATTCATATTTATTTTATATTAAATAGTTTTATTATTTGTTTAAAATAATATATATTTATTAATAATAAGTATTATTATGTTAAATTAGCATTATTAATTTATATTATTACTAAATATATATTATAGCATTAAATATAACTAGTAAAATTAATATTTAATTTTAATAATCCTAATTATTATATAATAATAATTTAGTATTATTATATTCTAATTGATTATTTTACAGTATAAAATAATTTAGTGGAGTATATTTAATTTATTTAATTAAATAAAGATATTTATATTAGAGTAAATTTATTTAATTATCTATTAAATTCAGTTAATTATTAAATTTATTTATCTTTATAAATTATATTATAACTAGTATAAATTAATAGTTAATTTATAATTAATATTTCTTATGATTTAATTATATAATTTAGTATATTAATTATTATATATAATTCCATTTAAGCTTGTATTATATTATAATTATGTATGAATCATAATAATTATTTATTTTAAATATTATTTTATTTAAATTAATAAATAATAAATAATTATAAATAAATAGAATATTATTGATTAAATCATAACTACTTAATATGAATAATTATTTGAAATTATAATAATTAAATTAAATAAGTATAATTTTAATATTAAATTAAATAAAATTATTTATTTAATAATTAATAACTATATGTTATAATAAAAATTAATAATTAATATATATGGGAGCTTTTTATTGTTTAATAGATATAATAAAAATTATTATTATGCTGCTGGATAATATAATTGATAAGAATAATTATCAATATTATCCATTTGTTTTAGTTCATAAAAGTTTAATCATTAATGATCAAAAACATTGACTTAAATTTTATTAATTATATTGTACATAGAAATATTATAAACTATTATTAATTTATAATAATATAATAGTAAATATTATAAGTTTATTTATATTATTAAATTAACTATAATATTTGAAAATTAACATGTAATTTATAAATTATTAAAGATTAATATAATAATTTATATTTATAATTATAATTAAGTTATTATAAATCTAATAAGTTTAGATAATTATAAATTATAATATATTTATTGAATTCCATTGTTATAATGTTTAATATAATTTAACAATTATAATTAATTATAATAATTGTTATAATGATTAATATATATAATTAGATTATATATTAAAATAATAATAATAATATATTATTATTAATATAATTTAAATTAATATTATTAATTAAATCCTAAATTAATAAGTAAAAAATTTTAAAAATAAATTTGTTTATTTAATCATTTTAAAATAAGTAAAAATATAATAATTAGTTATTATTTTATTGTATTAACTTGTAAAATTATTTATTTATCAATTATAGTAGTAATTAATAAATTGTTATATAATATTTAATAATATAAATTTCAAGTTATAATAAATTATATAATTAGTTATATATTATTATTATTATTATTATAATAATTATATATTATTTGAATATTATATTAATTTTATAATTAAAAATTAGAAATAGATAATAATATTATCTAATATAATATAATTTTATTAATTATATTATACTTAAATTATTATTAAATAATATTATTATTTAAATTAATTTAAATAAAGATTAAAATTATTATTAAATAAGTTATTTATTAATAAATATTGGTACTCATTAAATATTAATTAAACTATTTAATTAAATTACTAATTGATAATAATATTATTAAGTTATAATAATCTCTGTTTTAAAATTAATTTTAAATATATTTAAAAAATTTATTATATAGTATTATTTTATAATTTAGTATTTTATCAAATAATTATACTGATAATGTATGTTAGTTATAATTAATATTATTAAGTTATTATATAATTTATCTAAATAATAATTATAATTAATATTATTAATCATACTAATAATTTAATAATTATAATCTATTTACATAATAACTGCAAATAAACTAATAGTTTATAATAAATTAATTAAATATTGCAATTATTTGTTATTTAAACTTATAATGAACAATCTATATTAATTATAATTATATATATAAATTTAGTATTAATATAAGTTTAAATACTTGTTTCATATCTTACAAGTTTGTTTTAAATAATAATTATTTATTTAACTAAATTATTATAAGGATTTTAATTTTAATATTAATTTATTTTTAATATTATTAAATAATAAATTAATATATTATTTTAATATGGTTTATACTAAATTATTTATTAATCTATTAAATCTAATTAATATATTATCTTTCAAATATTATCTCTTACTTAAAATTATAGATAATTATATAGTTAGAATATAATTGAATATTAAAGATAATATAAAATATTATATATTTTATTAATTAGATAATAAAAAGCCTATTCAAATATTATTTATTATTATTTTAAAACAAAAAGCTAATACTATATTCAATTATTATTTTTTTATTAATATTATGGTAATAATTAAATTATTAAAACTATAATAGATAATTGTTCAAATAAGTTTATTATTTAATTTATTAATTATTTTAATATAAGTTAAGTTTTATAAAACTTATTTAAATTATCAAATAAGTTAAATAAGTTTAAAATAATAAACTTATTAAAATCAATAAGTTGAACAAACAACTATTTGAATATTATTCTAATTTAAGTTTAAATAGTTAAGACTATAAGGAATATAATTATCTTTTAAATTAATAATTATTTAAATAATAAGATTTAATAATTTAAACTTGTTCGGTAAACATATTTATTATTTAAATCTCCAACTATTTCAAAATATTCAATTTATAAGATAAGGGTAATAATTTATTGACATTCAAAAAATTAATAAGCATGAGATTTGAAAAAAAATAAATCTATTTACCGAACAAGTTCAAATAGGTATGACTATTTCAATAAACATCTATTTAAAATCATTACTAATAATAATATCAATATTAGGTATAATTATCGAAATAAATTACAATTGTTATTAAATGACACACTCTTTATTATTATTTTGATTGAATTATATTAATAAGTTTAAATATTATTGACTTTTAGGTATTTGTTAAATAAATAATAATTGTTTAAAACAAACTTGTAAGATATGAAACAAGTATTTGATGACAAAACAAAAGGTAATAAATTAGTATTATTTTTAATTATTAATTAAATTTTAAATATTAATTTTAATTATCAATTTATTTAATTAAATAGAAAATTAATAATTAACAATTAATACTTTAAAGAATTAAATTATAAATATAAATATTTAATTGTAATTATTTTAATTTTCTATTTAATAAAAATAGCATATATTAATAGAAATATATTTGTAATATGACATGTATAATTTAATTAATTATATTATATTATTTTATTTCTTTTGTTTAAATTATACGATATATATTATAAATATTTATTAACAATCATTATAACATTATACTAAAATAAAATAAAAATATATATGTAAAATTAAAAGTTATTATTAATACAAATAAATCTAATTATTATGTTATAATTAATAATAATTAAGATAATAATATAGTTATCTTAAATACTAAATTTAATTTTTATCTTAAATAATAATTACTAAATTATTAAGGATAAATTAGTTTAATTTATATTTTAATTAAATATATTTAATAATTATTATTAAATATATTTTTACTAGTTATATTTAATACTATAATATATATTAATTTTAAATATTAAATCTAATTTATTTATATAATGAAAATTATTTAAAATTTTTGTTTAAATTTTAACTATATAGATTACAACTAAATAAAATTTATAGTTAATAATTTAATAAATTATATAATCCAAATCATAAGAATTATTATTTATTTATAATTAAGTAAAAATATAAATAATAAGAATTTATATTTAATAAATTAATAACTAAAATTATCTTTAATTCTTTTTAAATAATATAAAAGAATTAAGCCATAAGCATAATAATAACTATAACTCTAATTAATTTGAAATATTAATTAAATCATTCTTATTAATAGTATATATTTTAATTAAATATTAAAATATTATAAAACTATTATATAAATTATTAAACCAAATTTATAATTGTTTTAATTTTATTATTAACTTATATAATTATATACAATATACAATTATAAATTAATTAATGATAGTATAAATTAAAAAAATAAAAATTAGTATATTATTTATGTATCATAAATAATAAAATAATTTATTACTTTGATACTTCTATAAGTCTAATTTATATATTTATATATATAATATCAATATCATTTAAATATTAGTTTAAAACTTATAATATTTAATAATACTATATTAAATTATTTTATATA
This sequence comes from Durio zibethinus, assembly GCF_047325235.1. NCBI lineage: Eukaryota > Viridiplantae > Streptophyta > Magnoliopsida > Malvales > Malvaceae > Durio > Durio zibethinus. The sequence continues at coordinate 15,535,044 of NC_143174.1, forward strand.
ATATTATATTTTAATAAATTGATGATTAAATATTAATAATAATTAATATTAAATAATTCTTATAAAATTTTATTAGTTTAATTAATAATATATTATTATTTTACTAATTACTAAATCTATACAATTATTAATTAATATTATATTTATTATATATTATAATTTTATATAATAAATATATAAAGTTAATTTAAATAGATCTATTATTAGTATAATATTTCCTTATAATAATCTCATTCAAAATAAAATAAATTAATATAAACTGGTAATAATTATATTTATTAATTATAAAATAGATCAAATATAATTTAATTTGATATTTTAATTAATAATTTTTTTACGATACTTAATTACGATTCTAAATAGTAAAAATTATTTGCATCAATGACTCAATGTATTTGAAATATTTATTTTAATATTAATAATAATAAATAAGTATAAAAATTATTACTATTTAGAATCATTATAACCTTTTGATTTGTCATAAAATAATTGTTTCAGTTAATACTAGCTTAGACAGATAAAATAATACTAATTTAATAATATTTTCTAAATTAATAAGTAGAAAATTAAAAAATAAATGTGTTCATTGAATCAATAATCTGATTATATTATATAAATAATATTTGTTTATAAATTTAATAAGTAATTTATAATTACTATAAATAAAATAATAATTATATTTATAAATAATTAAAATTAAATGTAATTAAATTATATTTTATTCATAGGTCAATTATTAAATATAGTTTATAATATATATAATATATAAATACTATAATAATATTATATTATTATTTAATTATAACAATTATTTTAATTTTAATTATATAAATAAATTAGATTTAATATTTAAAATTAATATATATATTATAATATTAAATATAACTAGTAAAAATATATTTAATAATAATTATTAAAATATTTGTTAAATATTTTGAAAATTAATAAATATAATTATTTATTTATTAGTTATATTAAATTAAAATCAATAATTCATATTAATATCTTTATTTTATTATCATACAAGCTTAATCATAATATAATTTATCTAATAATTATGGTTTAATTAATAAAATATATAATTATTATCCAATAATTGGGTTTAATAAATAAGCATATTGAACAAATAATTTTCTTAATAAATTAGTTTTAATAATTTAATTAATTTAAATATTAATTAGAACAATTAATTATTACTATATATAATAACTATATTATATAAGAATAATAATTTTAATAAAAATATTATAATTATTAAAATTATCTATAATAATTTATTAATTATTTTAAAATTATCATTTTAAATTAATTTAACAAAATAGCTTTATTTGCTGAAATTTTACTTATTAATTTTTGGAATATTAATAAATTTATATTATTTTATTCAAAATATGCTTGCATGAACAGAATGAATTGTTTTATGGCAAAACGAAATGTCATAATGTTTTGAAATAGATAATTGTTTAGATAGTCATTACTGTTTCAACTTGATCGATAAGAAAAAATTGTTTTACAATAAAATAAAATGTCATAATAATTTGAAATATATAATAGTTCAAATGGACATGACTATTTGAACTGGTTCGGCAAACTAATTAATTTTTTAAATCTTCAACTTATTAATTTTAAGAATGTTAATATATTAGTATTATTTTATTCCAAATAAACTTGTTTGAATAGAAACAATTGTTTTATAACAAAACAAAAGATCATAACGACTTGAAATATTTATAATATATATTGCTATTTTATATACCAATAGATGAGGCTTGCACTAAATATTATATTATAATATAATGAATTAATAATTAAGTAATAACTTAATATTAAATTGGATAATTTATAATAAGCTTTTATTATTTATAATAAATTTGCTATAATAAATAGTTTACTTATACTTAAAGAATTATTTATTTAAAAATAATTATAATCTTAATAAATAATTAAGACTACTTAATTATAATAAATAGTTATAACAGATATTTATAAGTAATATTATAACATATAAATATTGGTTATTTAGATTTATAATTATTATCAAATATATTTAAATAATTATATGAATAAATTATAAATTATAAACTATAATATATTATAAATATATATTTTCTATAAATAAGTTTATCTAATATTTAATTATATAATTATAATATTACTATAATTTAATATAACTATAATATATTATTATATTAATAAATTAGATAATTATTCAATTTTATAATGATACTAATAATTATGTATTATAATTAATAGTAATATTAAAAATTAAGAATTATTAAAATAATTTATTAATTAATAAATTTAAATATTAATTAGTTGAATATTATTTTAATATGATTATTTTATTAGTATAAATATTAATAATAGTCAAATTTTGAATTAACTCTTCAATTTAATAATCATTAATTATTCAGATTTATTTTTGTTATTTAATATATATATATATATTGTCAATTAAATATTACTAAATCTTATAAAATTATGAATAATAATTATCTACATTATTAAAACTAATAAATATTTAACTATTTTATAATATATAATTAAATATATTGTAATAAGTATAATATAATAATTATCTTAATTATTAATATTTATTATATCAAGTTATATAATATAATTTATATTATATATTTATAATTCATATTTATTTTGTATTAAATAGTTTTATTATTTGTTTAAAATAATATATATTTATTAATAATAAGTATTATTATGTTAAATTAGCATTATTAATTTATATTATTACTAAATATATATTATAGCATTAAATATAACTAGTAAAATTAATATTTAATTTTAATAATCCTAATTATTATATAATAATAATTTAGTATTATTATATTCTAATTGATTATTTTACAGTATAAAATAATTTAGTGGAGTATATTTAATTTATTTAATTAAATAAAGATATTTATATTAGAGTAAATTTATTTAATTATCTATTAAATTCAGTTAATTATTAAATTTATTTATCTTTATAAATTATATTATAACTAGTATAAATTAATAGTTAATTTATAATTAATATTTCTTATGATTTAATTATATAATTTAGTATATTAATTATTATATATAATTCCATTTAAGCTTGTATTATATTATAATTATGTATGAATCATAATAATTATTTATTTTAAATATTATTTTATTTAAATTAATAAATAATAAATAATTATAAATAAATAGAATATTATTGATTAAATCATAACTACTTAATATGAATAATTATTTGAAATTATAATAATTAAATTAAATAAGTATAATTTTAATATTAAATTAAATAAAATTATTTATTTAATAATTAATAACTATATGTTATAATAAAAATTAATAATTAATATATATGGGAGCTTTTTATTGTTTAATAGATATAATAAAAATTATTATTATGCTGCTGGATAATATAATTGATAAGAATAATTATCAATATTATCCATTTGTTTTAGTTCATAAAAGTTTAATCATTAATGATCAAAAACATTGACTTAAATTTTATTAATTATATTGTACATAGAAATATTATAAACTATTATTAATTTATAATAATATAATAGTAAATATTATAAGTTTATTTATATTATTAAATTAACTATAATATTTGAAAATTAACATGTAATTTATAAATTATTAAAGATTAATATAATAATTTATATTTATAATTATAATTAAGTTATTATAAATCTAATAAGTTTAGATAATTATAAATTATAATATATTTATTGAATTCCATTGTTATAATGTTTAATATAATTTAACAATTATAATTAATTATAATAATTGTTATAATGATTAATATATATAATTAGATTATATATTAAAATAATAATAATAATATATTATTATTAATATAATTTAAATTAATATTATTAATTAAATCCTAAATTAATAAGTAAAAAATTTTAAAAATAAATTTGTTTATTTAATCATTTTAAAATAAGTAAAAATATAATAATTAGTTATTATTTTATTGTATTAACTTGTAAAATTATTTATTTATCAATTATAGTAGTAATTAATAAATTGTTATATAATATTTAATAATATAAATTTCAAGTTATAATAAATTATATAATTAGTTATATATTATTATTATTATTATTATAATAATTATATATTATTTGAATATTATATTAATTTTATAATTAAAAATTAGAAATAGATAATAATATTATCTAATATAATATAATTTTATTAATTATATTATACTTAAATTATTATTAAATAATATTATTATTTAAATTAATTTAAATAAAGATTAAAATTATTATTAAATAAGTTATTTATTAATAAATATTGGTACTCATTAAATATTAATTAAACTATTTAATTAAATTACTAATTGATAATAATATTATTAAGTTATAATAATCTCTGTTTTAAAATTAATTTTAAATATATTTAAAAAATTTATTATATAGTATTATTTTATAATTTAGTATTTTATCAAATAATTATACTGATAATGTATGTTAGTTATAATTAATATTATTAAGTTATTATATAATTTATCTAAATAATAATTATAATTAATATTATTAATCATACTAATAATTTAATAATTATAATCTATTTACATAATAACTGCAAATAAACTAATAGTTTATAATAAATTAATTAAATATTGCAATTATTTGTTATTTAAACTTATAATGAACAATCTATATTAATTATAATTATATATATAAATTTAGTATTAATATAAGTTTAAATACTTGTTTCATATCTTACAAGTTTGTTTTAAATAATAATTATTTATTTAACTAAATTATTATAAGGATTTTAATTTTAATATTAATTTATTTTTAATATTATTAAATAATAAATTAATATATTATTTTAATATGGTTTATACTAAATTATTTATTAATCTATTAAATCTAATTAATATATTATCTTTCAAATATTATCTCTTACTTAAAATTATAGATAATTATATAGTTAGAATATAATTGAATATTAAAGATAATATAAAATATTATATATTTTATTAATTAGATAATAAAAAGCCTATTCAAATATTATTTATTATTATTTTAAAACAAAAAGCTAATACTATATTCAATTATTATTTTTTTATTAATATTATGGTAATAATTAAATTATTAAAACTATAATAGATAATTGTTCAAATAAGTTTATTATTTAATTTATTAATTATTTTAATATAAGTTAAGTTTTATAAAACTTATTTAAATTATCAAATAAGTTAAATAAGTTTAAAATAATAAACTTATTAAAATCAATAAGTTGAACAAACAACTATTTGAATATTATTCTAATTTAAGTTTAAATAGTTAAGACTATAAGGAATATAATTATCTTTTAAATTAATAATTATTTAAATAATAAGATTTAATAATTTAAACTTGTTCGGTAAACATATTTATTATTTAAATCTCCAACTATTTCAAAATATTCAATTTATAAGATAAGGGTAATAATTTATTGACATTCAAAAAATTAATAAGCATGAGATTTGAAAAAAAATAAATCTATTTACCGAACAAGTTCAAATAGGTATGACTATTTCAATAAACATCTATTTAAAATCATTACTAATAATAATATCAATATTAGGTATAATTATCGAAATAAATTACAATTGTTATTAAATGACACACTCTTTATTATTATTTTGATTGAATTATATTAATAAGTTTAAATATTATTGACTTTTAGGTATTTGTTAAATAAATAATAATTGTTTAAAACAAACTTGTAAGATATGAAACAAGTATTTGATGACAAAACAAAAGGTAATAAATTAGTATTATTTTTAATTATTAATTAAATTTTAAATATTAATTTTAATTATCAATTTATTTAATTAAATAGAAAATTAATAATTAACAATTAATACTTTAAAGAATTAAATTATAAATATAAATATTTAATTGTAATTATTTTAATTTTCTATTTAATAAAAATAGCATATATTAATAGAAATATATTTGTAATATGACATGTATAATTTAATTAATTATATTATATTATTTTATTTCTTTTGTTTAAATTATACGATATATATTATAAATATTTATTAACAATCATTATAACATTATACTAAAATAAAATAAAAATATATATGTAAAATTAAAAGTTATTATTAATACAAATAAATCTAATTATTATGTTATAATTAATAATAATTAAGATAATAATATAGTTATCTTAAATACTAAATTTAATTTTTATCTTAAATAATAATTACTAAATTATTAAGGATAAATTAGTTTAATTTATATTTTAATTAAATATATTTAATAATTATTATTAAATATATTTTTACTAGTTATATTTAATACTATAATATATATTAATTTTAAATATTAAATCTAATTTATTTATATAATGAAAATTATTTAAAATTTTTGTTTAAATTTTAACTATATAGATTACAACTAAATAAAATTTATAGTTAATAATTTAATAAATTATATAATCCAAATCATAAGAATTATTATTTATTTATAATTAAGTAAAAATATAAATAATAAGAATTTATATTTAATAAATTAATAACTAAAATTATCTTTAATTCTTTTTAAATAATATAAAAGAATTAAGCCATAAGCATAATAATAACTATAACTCTAATTAATTTGAAATATTAATTAAATCATTCTTATTAATAGTATATATTTTAATTAAATATTAAAATATTATAAAACTATTATATAAATTATTAAACCAAATTTATAATTGTTTTAATTTTATTATTAACTTATATAATTATATACAATATACAATTATAAATTAATTAATGATAGTATAAATTAAAAAAATAAAAATTAGTATATTATTTATGTATCATAAATAATAAAATAATTTATTACTTTGATACTTCTATAAGTCTAATTTATATATTTATATATATAATATCAATATCATTTAAATATTAGTTTAAAACTTATAATATTTAATAATACTATATTAAATTATTTTATATAATATTATATTTTAATAAATTGATGATTAAATATTAATAATAATTAATATTAAATAATTCTTATAAAATTTTATTAGTTTAATTAATAATATATTATTATTTTACTAATTACTAAATCTATACAATTATTAATTAATATTATATTTATTATATATTATAATTTTATATAATAAATATATAAAGTTAATTTAAATAGATCTATTATTAGTATAATATTTCCTTATAATAATCTCATTCAAAATAAAATAAATTAATATAAACTGGTAATAATTATATTTATTAATTATAAAATAGATCAAATATAATTTAATTTGATATTTTAATTAATAATTTTTTTACGATACTTAATTACGATTCTAAATAGTAAAAATTATTTGCATCAATGACTCAATGTATTTGAAATATTTATTTTAATATTAATAATAATAAATAAGTATAAAAATTATTACTATTTAGAATCATTATAACCTTTTGATTTGTCATAAAATAATTGTTTCAGTTAATACTAGCTTAGACAGATAAAATAATACTAATTTAATAATATTTTCTAAATTAATAAGTAGAAAATTAAAAAATAAATGTGTTCATTGAATCAATAATCTGATTATATTATATAAATAATATTTGTTTATAAATTTAATAAGTAATTTATAATTACTATAAATAAAATAATAATTATATTTATAAATAATTAAAATTAAATGTAATTAAATTATATTTTATTCATAGGTCAATTATTAAATATAGTTTATAATATATATAATATATAAATACTATAATAATATTATATTATTATTTAATTATAACAATTATTTTAATTTTAATTATATAAATAAATTAGATTTAATATTTAAAATTAATATATATATTATAATATTAAATATAACTAGTAAAAATATATTTAATAATAATTATTAAAATATTTGTTAAATATTTTGAAAATTAATAAATATAATTATTTATTTATTAGTTATATTAAATTAAAATCAATAATTCATATTAATATCTTTATTTTATTATCATACAAGCTTAATCATAATATAATTTATCTAATAATTATGGTTTAATTAATAAAATATATAATTATTATCCAATAATTGGGTTTAATAAATAAGCATATTGAACAAATAATTTTCTTAATAAATTAGTTTTAATAATTTAATTAATTTAAATATTAATTAGAACAATTAATTATTACTATATATAATAACTATATTATATAAGAATAATAATTTTAATAAAAATATTATAATTATTAAAATTATCTATAATAATTTATTAATTATTTTAAAATTATCATTTTAAATTAATTTAACAAAATAGCTTTATTTGCTGAAATTTTACTTATTAATTTTTGGAATATTAATAAATTTATATTATTTTATTCAAAATATGCTTGCATGAACAGAATGAATTGTTTTATGGCAAAACGAAATGTCATAATGTTTTGAAATAGATAATTGTTTAGATAGTCATTACTGTTTCAACTTGATCGATAAGAAAAAATTGTTTTACAATAAAATAAAATGTCATAATAATTTGAAATATATAATAGTTCAAATGGACATGACTATTTGAACTGGTTCGGCAAACTAATTAATTTTTTAAATCTTCAACTTATTAATTTTAAGAATGTTAATATATTAGTATTATTTTATTCCAAATAAACTTGTTTGAATAGAAACAATTGTTTTATAACAAAACAAAAGATCATAACGACTTGAAATATTTATAATATATATTGCTATTTTATATACCAATAGATGAGGCTTGCACTAAATATTATATTATAATATAATGAATTAATAATTAAGTAATAACTTAATATTAAATTGGATAATTTATAATAAGCTTTTATTATTTATAATAAATTTGCTATAATAAATAGTTTACTTATACTTAAAGAATTATTTATTTAAAAATAATTATAATCTTAATAAATAATTAAGACTACTTAATTATAATAAATAGTTATAACAGATATTTATAAGTAATATTATAACATATAAATATTGGTTATTTAGATTTATAATTATTATCAAATATATTTAAATAATTATATGAATAAATTATAAATTATAAACTATAATATATTATAAATATATATTTTCTATAAATAAGTTTATCTAATATTTAATTATATAATTATAATATTACTATAATTTAATATAACTATAATATATTATTATATTAATAAATTAGATAATTATTCAATTTTATAATGATACTAATAATTATGTATTATAATTAATAGTAATATTAAAAATTAAGAATTATTAAAATAATTTATTAATTAATAAATTTAAATATTAATTAGTTGAATATTATTTTAATATGATTATTTTATTAGTATAAATATTAATAATAGTCAAATTTTGAATTAACTCTTCAATTTAATAATCATTAATTATTCAGATTTATTTTTGTTATTTAATATATATATATATATATATATATTGTCAATTAAATATTACTAAATCTTATAAAATTATGAATAATAATTATCTACATTATTAAAACTAATAAATATTTAACTATTTTATAATATATAATTAAATATATTGTAATAAGTATAATATAATAATTATCTTAATTATTAATATTTATTATATCAAGTTATATAATATAATTTATATTATATATTTATAATTCATATTTATTTTATATTAAATAGTTTTATTATTTGTTTAAAATAATATATATTTATTAATAATAAGTATTATTATGTTAAATTAGCATTATTAATTTATATTATTACTAAATATATATTATAGCATTAAATATAACTAGTAAAATTAATATTTAATTTTAATAATCCTAATTATTATATAATAATAATTTAGTATTATTATATTCTAATTGATTATTTTACAGTATAAAATAATTTAGTGGAGTATATTTAATTTATTTAATTAAATAAAGATATTTATATTAGAGTAAATTTATTTAATTATCTATTAAATTCAGTTAATTATTAAATTTATTTATCTTTATAAATTATATTATAACTAGTATAAATTAATAGTTAATTTATAATTAATATTTCTTATGATTTAATTATATAATTTAGTATATTAATTATTATATATAATTCCATTTAAGCTTGTAATATTATAATTATGTATGAATCATAATAATTATTTATTTTAAATATTATTTTATTTAAATTAATAAATAATAAATAATTATAAATAAATAGAATATTATTGATTAAATCATAACTACTTAATATGAATAATTATTTGAAATTATAATAATTAAATTAAATAAGTATAATTTTAATATTAAATTAAATAAAATTATTTATTTAATAATTAATAACTATATGTTATAATAAAAATTAATAATTAATATATATGGGAGCTTTTTATTGTTTAATAGATATAATAAAAATTATTATTATGCTGCTGGATAATATAATTGATAAGAATAATTATCAATATTATCCATTTGTTTTAGTTCATAAAAGTTTAATCATTAATGATCAAAAACATTGACTTAAATTTTATTAATTATATTGTACATAGAAATATTATAAACTATTATTAATTTATAATAATATAATAGTAAATATTATAAGTTTATTTATATTATTAAATTAACTATAATATTTGAAAATTAACATGTAATTTATAAATTATTAAAGATTAATATAATAATTTATATTTATAATTATAATTAAGTTATTATAAATCTAATAAGTTTAGATAATTATAAATTATAATATATTTATTGAATTCCATTGTTATAATGTTTAATATAATTTAACAATTATAATTAATTATAATAATTGTTATAATGATTAATATATATAATTAGATTATATATTAAAATAATAATAATAATATATTATTATTAATATAATTTAAATTAATATTATTAATTAAATCCTAAATTAATAAGTAAAAAATTTTAAAAATAAATTTGTTTATTTAATCATTTTAAAATAAGTAAAAATATAATAATTAGTTATTATTTTATTGTATTAACTTGTAAAATTATTTATTTATCAATTATAGTAGTAATTAATAAATTGTTATATAATATTTAATAATATAAATTTCAAGTTATAATAAATTATATAATTAGTTATATATTATTATTATTATTATTATAATAATTATATATTATTTGAATATTATATTAATTTTATAATTAAAAATTAGAAATAGATAATAATATTATCTAATATAATATAATTTTATTAATTATATTATACTTAAATTATTATTAAATAATATTATTATTTAAATTAATTTAAATAAAGATTAAAATTATTATTAAATAAGTTATTTATTAATAAATATTGGTACTCATTAAATATTAATTAAACTATTTAATTAAATTACTAATTGATAATAATATTATTAAGTTATAATAATCTCTGTTTTAAAATTAATTTTAAATATATTTAAAAAATTTATTATATAGTATTATTTTATAATTTAGTATTTTATCAAATAATTATACTGATAATGTATGTTAGTTATAATTAATATTATTAAGTTATTATATAATTTATCTAAATAATAATTATAATTAATATTATTAATCATACTAATAATTTAATAATTATAATCTATTTACATAATAACTGCAAATAAACTAATAGTTTATAATAAATTAATTAAATATTGCAATTATTTGTTATTTAAACTTATAATGAACAATCTATATTAATTATAATTATATATATAAATTTAGTATTAATATAAGTTTAAATACTTGTTTCATATCTTACAAGTTTGTTTTAAATAATAATTATTTATTTAACTAAATTATTATAAGGATTTTAATTTTAATATTAATTTATTTTTAATATTATTAAATAATAAATTAATATATTATTTTAATATGGTTTATACTAAATTATTTATTAATCTATTAAATCTAATTAATATATTATCTTTCAAATATTATCTCTTACTTAAAATTATAGATAATTATATAGTTAGAATATAATTGAATATTAAAGATAATATAAAATATTATATATTTTATTAATTAGATAATAAAAAGCCTATTCAAATATTATTTATTATTATTTTAAAACAAAAAGCTAATACTATATTCAATTATTATTTTTTTATTAATATTATGGTAATAATTAAATTATTAAAACTATAATAGATAATTGTTCAAATAAGTTTATTATTTAATTTATTAATTATTTTAATATAAGTTAAGTTTTATAAAACTTATTTAAATTATCAAATAAGTTAAATAAGTTTAAAATAATAAACTTATTAAAATCAATAAGTTGAACAAACAACTATTTGAATATTATTCTAATTTAAGTTTAAATAGTTAAGACTATAAGGAATATAATTATCTTTTAAATTAATAATTATTTAAATAATAAGATTTAATAATTTAAACTTGTTCGGTAAACATATTTATTATTTAAATCTCCAACTATTTCAAAATATTCAATTTATAAGATAAGGGTAATAATTTATTGACATTCAAAAAATTAATAAGCATGAGATTTGAAAAAAAATAAATCTATTTACCGAACAAGTTCAAATAGGTATGACTATTTCAATAAACATCTATTTAAAATCATTACTAATAATAATATCAATATTAGGTATAATTATCGAAATAAATTACAATTGTTATTAAATGACACACTCTTTATTATTATTTTGATTGAATTATATTAATAAGTTTAAATATTATTGACTTTTAGGTATTTGTTAAATAAATAATAATTGTTTAAAACAAACTTGTAAGATATGAAACAAGTATTTGATGACAAAACAAAAGGTAATAAATTAGTATTATTTTTAATTATTAATTAAATTTTAAATATTAATTTTAATTATCAATTTATTTAATTAAATAGAAAATTAATAATTAACAATTAATACTTTAAAGAATTAAATTATAAATATAAATATTTAATTGTAATTATTTTAATTTTCTATTTAATAAAAATAGCATATATTAATAGAAATATATTTGTAATATGACATGTATAATTTAATTAATTATATTATATTATTTTATTTCTTTTGTTTAAATTATACGATATATATTATAAATATTTATTAACAATCATTATAACATTATACTAAAATAAAATAAAAATATATATGTAAAATTAAAAGTTATTATTAATACAAATAAATCTAATTATTATGTTATAATTAATAATAATTAAGATAATAATATAGTTATCTTAAATACTAAATTTAATTTTTATCTTAAATAATAATTACTAAATTATTAAGGATAAATTAGTTTAATTTATATTTTAATTAAATATATTTAATAATTATTATTAAATATATTTTTACTAGTTATATTTAATACTATAATATATATTAATTTTAAATATTAAATCTAATTTATTTATATAATGAAAATTATTTAAAATTTTTGTTTAAATTTTAACTATATAGATTACAACTAAATAAAATTTATAGTTAATAATTTAATAAATTATATAATCCAAATCATAAGAATTATTATTTATTTATAATTAAGTAAAAATATAAATAATAAGAATTTATATTTAATAAATTAATAACTAAAATTATCTTTAATTCTTTTTAAATAATATAAAAGAATTAAGCCATAAGCATAATAATAACTATAACTCTAATTAATTTGAAATATTAATTAAATCATTCTTATTAATAGTATATATTTTAATTAAATATTAAAATATTATAAAACTATTATATAAATTATTAAACCAAATTTATAATTGTTTTAATTTTATTATTAACTTATATAATTATATACAATATACAATTATAAATTAATTAATGATAGTATAAATTAAAAAAATAAAAATTAGTATATTATTTATGTATCATAAATAATAAAATAATTTATTACTTTGATACTTCTATAAGTCTAATTTATATATTTATATATATAATATCAATATCATTTAAATATTAGTTTAAAACTTATAATATTTAATAATACTATATTAAATTATTTTATATAATATTATATTTTAATAAATTGATGATTAAATATTAATAATAATTAATATTAAATAATTCTTATAAAATTTTATTAGTTTAATTAATAATATATTATTATTTTACTAATTACTAAATCTATACAATTATTAATTAATATTATATTTATTATATATTATAATTTTATATAATAAATATATAAAGTTAATTTAAATAGATCTATTATTAGTATAATATTTCCTTATAATAATCTCATTCAAAATAAAATAAATTAATATAAACTGGTAATAATTATATTTATTAATTATAAAATAGATCAAATATAATTTAATTTGATATTTTAATTAATAATTTTTTTACGATACTTAATTACGATTCTAAATAGTAAAAATTATTTGCATCAATGACTCAATGTATTTGAAATATTTATTTTAATATTAATAATAATAAATAAGTATAAAAATTATTACTATTTAGAATCATTATAACCTTTTGATTTGTCATAAAATAATTGTTTCAGTTAATACTAGCTTAGACAGATAAAATAATACTAATTTAATAATATTTTCTAAATTAATAAGTAGAAAATTAAAAAATAAATGTGTTCATTGAATCAATAATCTGATTATATTATATAAATAATATTTGTTTATAAATTTAATAAGTAATTTATAATTACTATAAATAAAATAATAATTATATTTATAAATAATTAAAATTAAATGTAATTAAATTATATTTTATTCATAGGTCAATTATTAAATATAGTTTATAATATATATAATATATAAATACTATAATAATATTATATTATTATTTAATTATAACAATTATTTTAATTTTAATTATATAAATAAATTAGATTTAATATTTAAAATTAATATATATATTATAATATTAAATATAACTAGTAAAAATATATTTAATAATAATTATTAAAATATTTGTTAAATATTTTGAAAATTAATAAATATAATTATTTATTTATTAGTTATATTAAATTAAAATCAATAATTCATATTAATATCTTTATTTTATTATCATACAAGCTTAATCATAATATAATTTATCTAATAATTATGGTTTAATTAATAAAATATATAATTATTATCCAATAATTGGGTTTAATAAATAAGCATATTGAACAAATAATTTTCTTAATAAATTAGTTTTAATAATTTAATTAATTTAAATATTAATTAGAACAATTAATTATTACTATATATAATAACTATATTATATAAGAATAATAATTTTAATAAAAATATTATAATTATTAAAATTATCTATAATAATTTATTAATTATTTTAAAATTATCATTTTAAATTAATTTAACAAAATAGCTTTATTTGCTGAAATTTTACTTATTAATTTTTGGAATATTAATAAATTTATATTATTTTATTCAAAATATGCTTGCATGAACAGAATGAATTGTTTTATGGCAAAACGAAATGTCATAATGTTTTGAAATAGATAATTGTTTAGATAGTCATTACTGTTTCAACTTGATCGATAAGAAAAAATTGTTTTACAATAAAATAAAATGTCATAATAATTTGAAATATATAATAGTTCAAATGGACATGACTATTTGAACTGGTTCGGCAAACTAATTAATTTTTTAAATCTTCAACTTATTAATTTTAAGAATGTTAATATATTAGTATTATTTTATTCCAAATAAACTTGTTTGAATAGAAACAATTGTTTTATAACAAAACAAAAGATCATAACGACTTGAAATATTTATAATATATATTGCTATTTTATATACCAATAGATGAGGCTTGCACTAAATATTATATTATAATATAATGAATTAATAATTAAGTAATAACTTAATATTAAATTGGATAATTTATAATAAGCTTTTATTATTTATAATAAATTTGCTATAATAAATAGTTTACTTATACTTAAAGAATTATTTATTTAAAAATAATTATAATCTTAATAAATAATTAAGACTACTTAATTATAATAAATAGTTATAACAGATATTTATAAGTAATATTATAACATATAAATATTGGTTATTTAGATTTATAATTATTATCAAATATATTTAAATAATTATATGAATAAATTATAAATTATAAACTATAATATATTATAAATATATATTTTCTATAAATAAGTTTATCTAATATTTAATTATATAATTATAATATTACTATAATTTAATATAACTATAATATATTATTATATTAATAAATTAGATAATTATTCAATTTTATAATGATACTAATAATTATGTATTATAATTAATAGTAATATTAAAAATTAAGAATTATTAAAATAATTTATTAATTAATAAATTTAAATATTAATTAGTTGAATATTATTTTAATATGATTATTTTATTAGTATAAATATTAATAATAGTCAAATTTTGAATTAACTCTTCAATTTAATAATCATTAATTATTCAGATTTATTTTTGTTATTTAATATATATATATATATTGTCAATTAAATATTACTAAATCTTATAAAATTATGAATAATAATTATCTACATTATTAAAACTAATAAATATTTAACTATTTTATAATATATAATTAAATATATTGTAATAAGTATAATATAATAATTATCTTAATTATTAATATTTATTATATCAAGTTATATAATATAATTTATATTATATATTTATAATTCATATTTATTTTGTATTAAATAGTTTTATTATTTGTTTAAAATAATATATATTTATTAATAATAAGTATTATTATGTTAAATTAGCATTATTAATTTATATTATTACTAAATATATATTATAGCATTAAATATAACTAGTAAAATTAATATTTAATTTTAATAATCCTAATTATTATATAATAATAATTTAGTATTATTATATTCTAATTGATTATTTTACAGTATAAAATAATTTAGTGGAGTATATTTAATTTATTTAATTAAATAAAGATATTTATATTAGAGTAAATTTATTTAATTATCTATTAAATTCAGTTAATTATTAAATTTATTTATCTTTATAAATTATATTATAACTAGTATAAATTAATAGTTAATTTATAATTAATATTTCTTATGATTTAATTATATAATTTAGTATATTAATTATTATATATAATTCCATTTAAGCTTGTATTATATTATAATTATGTATGAATCATAATAATTATTTATTTTAAATATTATTTTATTTAAATTAATAAATAATAAATAATTATAAATAAATAGAATATTATTGATTAAATCATAACTACTTAATATGAATAATTATTTGAAATTATAATAATTAAATTAAATAAGTATAATTTTAATATTAAATTAAATAAAATTATTTATTTAATAATTAATAACTATATGTTATAATAAAAATTAATAATTAATATATATGGGAGCTTTTTATTGTTTAATAGATATAATAAAAATTATTATTATGCTGCTGGATAATATAATTGATAAGAATAATTATCAATATTATCCATTTGTTTTAGTTCATAAAAGTTTAATCATTAATGATCAAAAACATTGACTTAAATTTTATTAATTATATTGTACATAGAAATATTATAAACTATTATTAATTTATAATAATATAATAGTAAATATTATAAGTTTATTTATATTATTAAATTAACTATAATATTTGAAAATTAACATGTAATTTATAAATTATTAAAGATTAATATAATAATTTATATTTATAATTATAATTAAGTTATTATAAATCTAATAAGTTTAGATAATTATAAATTATAATATATTTATTGAATTCCATTGTTATAATGTTTAATATAATTTAACAATTATAATTAATTATAATAATTGTTATAATGATTAATATATATAATTAGATTATATATTAAAATAATAATAATAATATATTATTATTAATATAATTTAAATTAATATTATTAATTAAATCCTAAATTAATAAGTAAAAAATTTTAAAAATAAATTTGTTTATTTAATCATTTTAAAATAAGTAAAAATATAATAATTAGTTATTATTTTATTGTATTAACTTGTAAAATTATTTATTTATCAATTATAGTAGTAATTAATAAATTGTTATATAATATTTAATAATATAAATTTCAAGTTATAATAAATTATATAATTAGTTATATATTATTATTATTATTATTATAATAATTATATATTATTTGAATATTATATTAATTTTATAATTAAAAATTAGAAATAGATAATAATATTATCTAATATAATATAATTTTATTAATTATATTATACTTAAATTATTATTAAATAATATTATTATTTAAATTAATTTAAATAAAGATTAAAATTATTATTAAATAAGTTATTTATTAATAAATATTGGTACTCATTAAATATTAATTAAACTATTTAATTAAATTACTAATTGATAATAATATTATTAAGTTATAATAATCTCTGTTTTAAAATTAATTTTAAATATATTTAAAAAATTTATTATATAGTATTATTTTATAATTTAGTATTTTATCAAATAATTATACTGATAATGTATGTTAGTTATAATTAATATTATTAAGTTATTATATAATTTATCTAAATAATAATTATAATTAATATTATTAATCATACTAATAATTTAATAATTATAATCTATTTACATAATAACTGCAAATAAACTAATAGTTTATAATAAATTAATTAAATATTGCAATTATTTGTTATTTAAACTTATAATGAACAATCTATATTAATTATAATTATATATATAAATTTAGTATTAATATAAGTTTAAATACTTGTTTCATATCTTACAAGTTTGTTTTAAATAATAATTATTTATTTAACTAAATTATTATAAGGATTTTAATTTTAATATTAATTTATTTTTAATATTATTAAATAATAAATTAATATATTATTTTAATATGGTTTATACTAAATTATTTATTAATCTATTAAATCTAATTAATATATTATCTTTCAAATATTATCTCTTACTTAAAATTATAGATAATTATATAGTTAGAATATAATTGAATATTAAAGATAATATAAAATATTATATATTTTATTAATTAGATAATAAAAAGCCTATTCAAATATTATTTATTATTATTTTAAAACAAAAAGCTAATACTATATTCAATTATTATTTTTTTATTAATATTATGGTAATAATTAAATTATTAAAACTATAATAGATAATTGTTCAAATAAGTTTATTATTTAATTTATTAATTATTTTAATATAAGTTAAGTTTTATAAAACTTATTTAAATTATCAAATAAGTTAAATAAGTTTAAAATAATAAACTTATTAAAATCAATAAGTTGAACAAACAACTATTTGAATATTATTCTAATTTAAGTTTAAATAGTTAAGACTATAAGGAATATAATTATCTTTTAAATTAATAATTATTTAAATAATAAGATTTAATAATTTAAACTTGTTCGGTAAACATATTTATTATTTAAATCTCCAACTATTTCAAAATATTCAATTTATAAGATAAGGGTAATAATTTATTGACATTCAAAAAATTAATAAGCATGAGATTTGAAAAAAAATAAATCTATTTACCGAACAAGTTCAAATAGGTATGACTATTTCAATAAACATCTATTTAAAATCATTACTAATAATAATATCAATATTAGGTATAATTATCGAAATAAATTACAATTGTTATTAAATGACACACTCTTTATTATTATTTTGATTGAATTATATTAATAAGTTTAAATATTATTGACTTTTAGGTATTTGTTAAATAAATAATAATTGTTTAAAACAAACTTGTAAGATATGAAACAAGTATTTGATGACAAAACAAAAGGTAATAAATTAGTATTATTTTTAATTATTAATTAAATTTTAAATATTAATTTTAATTATCAATTTATTTAATTAAATAGAAAATTAATAATTAACAATTAATACTTTAAAGAATTAAATTATAAATATAAATATTTAATTGTAATTATTTTAATTTTCTATTTAATAAAAATAGCATATATTAATAGAAATATATTTGTAATATGACATGTATAATTTAATTAATTATATTATATTATTTTATTTCTTTTGTTTAAATTATACGATATATATTATAAATATTTATTAACAATCATTATAACATTATACTAAAATAAAATAAAAATATATATGTAAAATTAAAAGTTATTATTAATACAAATAAATCTAATTATTATGTTATAATTAATAATAATTAAGATAATAATATAGTTATCTTAAATACTAAATTTAATTTTTATCTTAAATAATAATTACTAAATTATTAAGGATAAATTAGTTTAATTTATATTTTAATTAAATATATTTAATAATTATTATTAAATATATTTTTACTAGTTATATTTAATACTATAATATATATTAATTTTAAATATTAAATCTAATTTATTTATATAATGAAAATTATTTAAAATTTTTGTTTAAATTTTAACTATATAGATTACAACTAAATAAAATTTATAGTTAATAATTTAATAAATTATATAATCCAAATCATAAGAATTATTATTTATTTATAATTAAGTAAAAATATAAATAATAAGAATTTATATTTAATAAATTAATAACTAAAATTATCTTTAATTCTTTTTAAATAATATAAAAGAATTAAGCCATAAGCATAATAATAACTATAACTCTAATTAATTTGAAATATTAATTAAATCATTCTTATTAATAGTATATATTTTAATTAAATATTAAAATATTATAAAACTATTATATAAATTATTAAACCAAATTTATAATTGTTTTAATTTTATTATTAACTTATATAATTATATACAATATACAATTATAAATTAATTAATGATAGTATAAATTAAAAAAATAAAAATTAGTATATTATTTATGTATCATAAATAATAAAATAATTTATTACTTTGATACTTCTATAAGTCTAATTTATATATTTATATATATAATATCAATATCATTTAAATATTAGTTTAAAACTTATAATATTTAATAATACTATATTAAATTATTTTATATAATATTATATTTTAATAAATTGATGATTAAATATTAATAATAATTAATATTAAATAATTCTTATAAAATTTTATTAGTTTAATTAATAATATATTATTATTTTACTAATTACTAAATCTATACAATTATTAATTAATATTATATTTATTATATATTATAATTTTATATAATAAATATATAAAGTTAATTTAAATAGATCTATTATTAGTATAATATTTCCTTATAATAATCTCATTCAAAATAAAATAAATTAATATAAACTGGTAATAATTATATTTATTAATTATAAAATAGATCAAATATAATTTAATTTGATATTTTAATTAATAATTTTTTTACGATACTTAATTACGATTCTAAATAGTAAAAATTATTTGCATCAATGACTCAATGTATTTGAAATATTTATTTTAATATTAATAATAATAAATAAGTATAAAAATTATTACTATTTAGAATCATTATAACCTTTTGATTTGTCATAAAATAATTGTTTCAGTTAATACTAGCTTAGACAGATAAAATAATACTAATTTAATAATATTTTCTAAATTAATAAGTAGAAAATTAAAAAATAAATGTGTTCATTGAATCAATAATCTGATTATATTATATAAATAATATTTGTTTATAAATTTAATAAGTAATTTATAATTACTATAAATAAAATAATAATTATATTTATAAATAATTAAAATTAAATGTAATTAAATTATATTTTATTCATAGGTCAATTATTAAATATAGTTTATAATATATATAATATATAAATACTATAATAATATTATATTATTATTTAATTATAACAATTATTTTAATTTTAATTATATAAATAAATTAGATTTAATATTTAAAATTAATATATATATTATAATATTAAATATAACTAGTAAAAATATATTTAATAATAATTATTAAAATATTTGTTAAATATTTTGAAAATTAATAAATATAATTATTTATTTATTAGTTATATTAAATTAAAATCAATAATTCATATTAATATCTTTATTTTATTATCATACAAGCTTAATCATAATATAATTTATCTAATAATTATGGTTTAATTAATAAAATATATAATTATTATCCAATAATTGGGTTTAATAAATAAGCATATTGAACAAATAATTTTCTTAATAAATTAGTTTTAATAATTTAATTAATTTAAATATTAATTAGAACAATTAATTATTACTATATATAATAACTATATTATATAAGAATAATAATTTTAATAAAAATATTATAATTATTAAAATTATCTATAATAATTTATTAATTATTTTAAAATTATCATTTTAAATTAATTTAACAAAATAGCTTTATTTGCTGAAATTTTACTTATTAATTTTTGGAATATTAATAAATTTATATTATTTTATTCAAAATATGCTTGCATGAACAGAATGAATTGTTTTATGGCAAAACGAAATGTCATAATGTTTTGAAATAGATAATTGTTTAGATAGTCATTACTGTTTCAACTTGATCGATAAGAAAAAATTGTTTTACAATAAAATAAAATGTCATAATAATTTGAAATATATAATAGTTCAAATGGACATGACTATTTGAACTGGTTCGGCAAACTAATTAATTTTTTAAATCTTCAACTTATTAATTTTAAGAATGTTAATATATTAGTATTATTTTATTCCAAATAAACTTGTTTGAATAGAAACAATTGTTTTATAACAAAACAAAAGATCATAACGACTTGAAATATTTATAATATATATTGCTATTTTATATACCAATAGATGAGGCTTGCACTAAATATTATATTATAATATAATGAATTAATAATTAAGTAATAACTTAATATTAAATTGGATAATTTATAATAAGCTTTTATTATTTATAATAAATTTGCTATAATAAATAGTTTACTTATACTTAAAGAATTATTTATTTAAAAATAATTATAATCTTAATAAATAATTAAGACTACTTAATTATAATAAATAGTTATAACAGATATTTATAAGTAATATTATAACATATAAATATTGGTTATTTAGATTTATAATTATTATCAAATATATTTAAATAATTATATGAATAAATTATAAATTATAAACTATAATATATTATAAATATATATTTTCTATAAATAAGTTTATCTAATATTTAATTATATAATTATAATATTACTATAATTTAATATAACTATAATATATTATTATATTAATAAATTAGATAATTATTCAATTTTATAATGATACTAATAATTATGTATTATAATTAATAGTAATATTAAAAATTAAGAATTATTAAAATAATTTATTAATTAATAAATTTAAATATTAATTAGTTGAATATTATTTTAATATGATTATTTTATTAGTATAAATATTAATAATAGTCAAATTTTGAATTAACTCTTCAATTTAATAATCATTAATTATTCAGATTTATTTTTGTTATTTAATATATATATATATATATTGTCAATTAAATATTACTAAATCTTATAAAATTATGAATAATAATTATCTACATTATTAAAACTAATAAATATTTAACTATTTTATAATATATAATTAAATATATTGTAATAAGTATAATATAATAATTATCTTAATTATTAATATTTATTATATCAAGTTATATAATATAATTTATATTATATATTTATAATTCATATTTATTTTATATTAAATAGTTTTATTATTTGTTTAAAATAATATATATTTATTAATAATAAGTATTATTATGTTAAATTAGCATTATTAATTTATATTATTACTAAATATATATTATAGCATTAAATATAACTAGTAAAATTAATATTTAATTTTAATAATCCTAATTATTATATAATAATAATTTAGTATTATTATATTCTAATTGATTATTTTACAGTATAAAATAATTTAGTGGAGTATATTTAATTTATTTAATTAAATAAAGATATTTATATTAGAGTAAATTTATTTAATTATCTATTAAATTCAGTTAATTATTAAATTTATTTATCTTTATAAATTATATTATAACTAGTATAAATTAATAGTTAATTTATAATTAATATTTCTTATGATTTAATTATATAATTTAGTATATTAATTATTATATATAATTCCATTTAAGCTTGTATTATATTATAATTATGTATGAATCATAATAATTATTTATTTTAAATATTATTTTATTTAAATTAATAAATAATAAATAATTATAAATAAATAGAATATTATTGATTAAATCATAACTACTTAATATGAATAATTATTTGAAATTATAATAATTAAATTAAATAAGTATAATTTTAATATTAAATTAAATAAAATTATTTATTTAATAATTAATAACTATATGTTATAATAAAAATTAATAATTAATATATATGGGAGCTTTTTATTGTTTAATAGATATAATAAAAATTATTATTATGCTGCTGGATAATATAATTGATAAGAATAATTATCAATATTATCCATTTGTTTTAGTTCATAAAAGTTTAATCATTAATGATCAAAAACATTGACTTAAATTTTATTAATTATATTGTACATAGAAATATTATAAACTATTATTAATTTATAATAATATAATAGTAAATATTATAAGTTTATTTATATTATTAAATTAACTATAATATTTGAAAATTAACATGTAATTTATAAATTATTAAAGATTAATATAATAATTTATATTTATAATTATAATTAAGTTATTATAAATCTAATAAGTTTAGATAATTATAAATTATAATATATTTATTGAATTCCATTGTTATAATGTTTAATATAATTTAACAATTATAATTAATTATAATAATTGTTATAATGATTAATATATATAATTAGATTATATATTAAAATAATAATAATAATATATTATTATTAATATAATTTAAATTAATATTATTAATTAAATCCTAAATTAATAAGTAAAAAATTTTAAAAATAAATTTGTTTATTTAATCATTTTAAAATAAGTAAAAATATAATAATTAGTTATTATTTTATTGTATTAACTTGTAAAATTATTTATTTATCAATTATAGTAGTAATTAATAAATTGTTATATAATATTTAATAATATAAATTTCAAGTTATAATAAATTATATAATTAGTTATATATTATTATTATTATTATTATAATAATTATATATTATTTGAATATTATATTAATTTTATAATTAAAAATTAGAAATAGATAATAATATTATCTAATATAATATAATTTTATTAATTATATTATACTTAAATTATTATTAAATAATATTATTATTTAAATTAATTTAAATAAAGATTAAAATTATTATTAAATAAGTTATTTATTAATAAATATTGGTACTCATTAAATATTAATTAAACTATTTAATTAAATTACTAATTGATAATAATATTATTAAGTTATAATAATCTCTGTTTTAAAATTAATTTTAAATATATTTAAAAAATTTATTATATAGTATTATTTTATAATTTAGTATTTTATCAAATAATTATACTGATAATGTATGTTAGTTATAATTAATATTATTAAGTTATTATATAATTTATCTAAATAATAATTATAATTAATATTATTAATCATACTAATAATTTAATAATTATAATCTATTTACATAATAACTGCAAATAAACTAATAGTTTATAATAAATTAATTAAATATTGCAATTATTTGTTATTTAAACTTATAATGAACAATCTATATTAATTATAATTATATATATAAATTTAGTATTAATATAAGTTTAAATACTTGTTTCATATCTTACAAGTTTGTTTTAAATAATAATTATTTATTTAACTAAATTATTATAAGGATTTTAATTTTAATATTAATTTATTTTTAATATTATTAAATAATAAATTAATATATTATTTTAATATGGTTTATACTAAATTATTTATTAATCTATTAAATCTAATTAATATATTATCTTTCAAATATTATCTCTTACTTAAAATTATAGATAATTATATAGTTAGAATATAATTGAATATTAAAGATAATATAAAATATTATATATTTTATTAATTAGATAATAAAAAGCCTATTCAAATATTATTTATTATTATTTTAAAACAAAAAGCTAATACTATATTCAATTATTATTTTTTTATTAATATTATGGTAATAATTAAATTATTAAAACTATAATAGATAATTGTTCAAATAAGTTTATTATTTAATTTATTAATTATTTTAATATAAGTTAAGTTTTATAAAACTTATTTAAATTATCAAATAAGTTAAATAAGTTTAAAATAATAAACTTATTAAAATCAATAAGTTGAACAAACAACTATTTGAATATTATTCTAATTTAAGTTTAAATAGTTAAGACTATAAGGAATATAATTATCTTTTAAATTAATAATTATTTAAATAATAAGATTTAATAATTTAAACTTGTTCGGTAAACATATTTATTATTTAAATCTCCAACTATTTCAAAATATTCAATTTATAAGATAAGGGTAATAATTTATTGACATTCAAAAAATTAATAAGCATGAGATTTGAAAAAAAATAAATCTATTTACCGAACAAGTTCAAATAGGTATGACTATTTCAATAAACATCTATTTAAAATCATTACTAATAATAATATCAATATTAGGTATAATTATCGAAATAAATTACAATTGTTATTAAATGACACACTCTTTATTATTATTTTGATTGAATTATATTAATAAGTTTAAATATTATTGACTTTTAGGTATTTGTTAAATAAATAATAATTGTTTAAAACAAACTTGTAAGATATGAAACAAGTATTTGATGACAAAACAAAAGGTAATAAATTAGTATTATTTTTAATTATTAATTAAATTTTAAATATTAATTTTAATTATCAATTTATTTAATTAAATAGAAAATTAATAATTAACAATTAATACTTTAAAGAATTAAATTATAAATATAAATATTTAATTGTAATTATTTTAATTTTCTATTTAATAAAAATAGCATATATTAATAGAAATATATTTGTAATATGACATGTATAATTTAATTAATTATATTATATTATTTTATTTCTTTTGTTTAAATTATACGATATATATTATAAATATTTATTAACAATCATTATAACATTATACTAAAATAAAATAAAAATATATATGTAAAATTAAAAGTTATTATTAATACAAATAAATCTAATTATTATGTTATAATTAATAATAATTAAGATAATAATATAGTTATCTTAAATACTAAATTTAATTTTTATCTTAAATAATAATTACTAAATTATTAAGGATAAATTAGTTTAATTTATATTTTAATTAAATATATTTAATAATTATTATTAAATATATTTTTACTAGTTATATTTAATACTATAATATATATTAATTTTAAATATTAAATCTAATTTATTTATATAATGAAAATTATTTAAAATTTTTGTTTAAATTTTAACTATATAGATTACAACTAAATAAAATTTATAGTTAATAATTTAATAAATTATATAATCCAAATCATAAGAATTATTATTTATTTATAATTAAGTAAAAATATAAATAATAAGAATTTATATTTAATAAATTAATAACTAAAATTATCTTTAATTCTTTTTAAATAATATAAAAGAATTAAGCCATAAGCATAATAATAACTATAACTCTAATTAATTTGAAATATTAATTAAATCATTCTTATTAATAGTATATATTTTAATTAAATATTAAAATATTATAAAACTATTATATAAATTATTAAACCAAATTTATAATTGTTTTAATTTTATTATTAACTTATATAATTATATACAATATACAATTATAAATTAATTAATGATAGTATAAATTAAAAAAATAAAAATTAGTATATTATTTATGTATCATAAATAATAAAATAATTTATTACTTTGATACTTCTATAAGTCTAATTTATATATTTATATATATAATATCAATATCATTTAAATATTAGTTTAAAACTTATAATATTTAATAATACTATATTAAATTATTTTATATAATATTATATTTTAATAAATTGATGATTAAATATTAATAATAATTAATATTAAATAATTCTTATAAAATTTTATTAGTTTAATTAATAATATATTATTATTTTACTAATTACTAAATCTATACAATTATTAATTAATATTATATTTATTATATATTATAATTTTATATAATAAATATATAAAGTTAATTTAAATAGATCTATTATTAGTATAATATTTCCTTATAATAATCTCATTCAAAATAAAATAAATTAATATAAACTGGTAATAATTATATTTATTAATTATAAAATAGATCAAATATAATTTAATTTGATATTTTAATTAATAATTTTTTTACGATACTTAATTACGATTCTAAATAGTAAAAATTATTTGCATCAATGACTCAATGTATTTGAAATATTTATTTTAATATTAATAATAATAAATAAGTATAAAAATTATTACTATTTAGAATCATTATAACCTTTTGATTTGTCATAAAATAATTGTTTCAGTTAATACTAGCTTAGACAGATAAAATAATACTAATTTAATAATATTTTCTAAATTAATAAGTAGAAAATTAAAAAATAAATGTGTTCATTGAATCAATAATCTGATTATATTATATAAATAATATTTGTTTATAAATTTAATAAGTAATTTATAATTACTATAAATAAAATAATAATTATATTTATAAATAATTAAAATTAAATGTAATTAAATTATATTTTATTCATAGGTCAATTATTAAATATAGTTTATAATATATATAATATATAAATACTATAATAATATTATATTATTATTTAATTATAACAATTATTTTAATTTTAATTATATAAATAAATTAGATTTAATATTTAAAATTAATATATATATTATAATATTAAATATAACTAGTAAAAATATATTTAATAATAATTATTAAAATATTTGTTAAATATTTTGAAAATTAATAAATATAATTATTTATTTATTAGTTATATTAAATTAAAATCAATAATTCATATTAATATCTTTATTTTATTATCATACAAGCTTAATCATAATATAATTTATCTAATAATTATGGTTTAATTAATAAAATATATAATTATTATCCAATAATTGGGTTTAATAAATAAGCATATTGAACAAATAATTTTCTTAATAAATTAGTTTTAATAATTTAATTAATTTAAATATTAATTAGAACAATTAATTATTACTATATATAATAACTATATTATATAAGAATAATAATTTTAATAAAAATATTATAATTATTAAAATTATCTATAATAATTTATTAATTATTTTAAAATTATCATTTTAAATTAATTTAACAAAATAGCTTTATTTGCTGAAATTTTACTTATTAATTTTTGGAATATTAATAAATTTATATTATTTTATTCAAAATATGCTTGCATGAACAGAATGAATTGTTTTATGGCAAAACGAAATGTCATAATGTTTTGAAATAGATAATTGTTTAGATAGTCATTACTGTTTCAACTTGATCGATAAGAAAAAATTGTTTTACAATAAAATAAAATGTCATAATAATTTGAAATATATAATAGTTCAAATGGACATGACTATTTGAACTGGTTCGGCAAACTAATTAATTTTTTAAATCTTCAACTTATTAATTTTAAGAATGTTAATATATTAGTATTATTTTATTCCAAATAAACTTGTTTGAATAGAAACAATTGTTTTATAACAAAACAAAAGATCATAACGACTTGAAATATTTATAATATATATTGCTATTTTATATACCAATAGATGAGGCTTGCACTAAATATTATATTATAATATAATGAATTAATAATTAAGTAATAACTTAATATTAAATTGGATAATTTATAATAAGCTTTTATTATTTATAATAAATTTGCTATAATAAATAGTTTACTTATACTTAAAGAATTATTTATTTAAAAATAATTATAATCTTAATAAATAATTAAGACTACTTAATTATAATAAATAGTTATAACAGATATTTATAAGTAATATTATAACATATAAATATTGGTTATTTAGATTTATAATTATTATCAAATATATTTAAATAATTATATGAATAAATTATAAATTATAAACTATAATATATTATAAATATATATTTTCTATAAATAAGTTTATCTAATATTTAATTATATAATTATAATATTACTATAATTTAATATAACTATAATATATTATTATATTAATAAATTAGATAATTATTCAATTTTATAATGATACTAATAATTATGTATTATAATTAATAGTAATATTAAAAATTAAGAATTATTAAAATAATTTATTAATTAATAAATTTAAATATTAATTAGTTGAATATTATTTTAATATGATTATTTTATTAGTATAAATATTAATAATAGTCAAATTTTGAATTAACTCTTCAATTTAATAATCATTAATTATTCAGATTTATTTTTGTTATTTAATATATATATATATATTGTCAATTAAATATTACTAAATCTTATAAAATTATGAATAATAATTATCTACATTATTAAAACTAATAAATATTTAACTATTTTATAATATATAATTAAATATATTGTAATAAGTATAATATAATAATTATCTTAATTATTAATATTTATTATATCAAGTTATATAATATAATTTATATTATATATTTATAATTCATATTTATTTTGTATTAAATAGTTTTATTATTTGTTTAAAATAATATATATTTATTAATAATAAGTATTATTATGTTAAATTAGCATTATTAATTTATATTATTACTAAATATATATTATAGCATTAAATATAACTAGTAAAATTAATATTTAATTTTAATAATCCTAATTATTATATAATAATAATTTAGTATTATTATATTCTAATTGATTATTTTACAGTATAAAATAATTTAGTGGAGTATATTTAATTTATTTAATTAAATAAAGATATTTATATTAGAGTAAATTTATTTAATTATCTATTAAATTCAGTTAATTATTAAATTTATTTATCTTTATAAATTATATTATAACTAGTATAAATTAATAGTTAATTTATAATTAATATTTCTTATGATTTAATTATATAATTTAGTATATTAATTATTATATATAATTCCATTTAAGCTTGTATTATATTATAATTATGTATGAATCATAATAATTATTTATTTTAAATATTATTTTATTTAAATTAATAAATAATAAATAATTATAAATAAATAGAATATTATTGATTAAATCATAACTACTTAATATGAATAATTATTTGAAATTATAATAATTAAATTAAATAAGTATAATTTTAATATTAAATTAAATAAAATTATTTATTTAATAATTAATAACTATATGTTATAATAAAAATTAATAATTAATATATATGGGAGCTTTTTATTGTTTAATAGATATAATAAAAATTATTATTATGCTGCTGGATAATATAATTGATAAGAATAATTATCAATATTATCCATTTGTTTTAGTTCATAAAAGTTTAATCATTAATGATCAAAAACATTGACTTAAATTTTATTAATTATATTGTACATAGAAATATTATAAACTATTATTAATTTATAATAATATAATAGTAAATATTATAAGTTTATTTATATTATTAAATTAACTATAATATTTGAAAATTAACATGTAATTTATAAATTATTAAAGATTAATATAATAATTTATATTTATAATTATAATTAAGTTATTATAAATCTAATAAGTTTAGATAATTATAAATTATAATATATTTATTGAATTCCATTGTTATAATGTTTAATATAATTTAACAATTATAATTAATTATAATAATTGTTATAATGATTAATATATATAATTAGATTATATATTAAAATAATAATAATAATATATTATTATTAATATAATTTAAATTAATATTATTAATTAAATCCTAAATTAATAAGTAAAAAATTTTAAAAATAAATTTGTTTATTTAATCATTTTAAAATAAGTAAAAATATAATAATTAGTTATTATTTTATTGTATTAACTTGTAAAATTATTTATTTATCAATTATAGTAGTAATTAATAAATTGTTATATAATATTTAATAATATAAATTTCAAGTTATAATAAATTATATAATTAGTTATATATTATTATTATTATTATTATAATAATTATATATTATTTGAATATTATATTAATTTTATAATTAAAAATTAGAAATAGATAATAATATTATCTAATATAATATAATTTTATTAATTATATTATACTTAAATTATTATTAAATAATATTATTATTTAAATTAATTTAAATAAAGATTAAAATTATTATTAAATAAGTTATTTATTAATAAATATTGGTACTCATTAAATATTAATTAAACTATTTAATTAAATTACTAATTGATAATAATATTATTAAGTTATAATAATCTCTGTTTTAAAATTAATTTTAAATATATTTAAAAAATTTATTATATAGTATTATTTTATAATTTAGTATTTTATCAAATAATTATACTGATAATGTATGTTAGTTATAATTAATATTATTAAGTTATTATATAATTTATCTAAATAATAATTATAATTAATATTATTAATCATACTAATAATTTAATAATTATAATCTATTTACATAATAACTGCAAATAAACTAATAGTTTATAATAAATTAA
This sequence comes from Durio zibethinus, assembly GCF_047325235.1. NCBI lineage: Eukaryota > Viridiplantae > Streptophyta > Magnoliopsida > Malvales > Malvaceae > Durio > Durio zibethinus. The sequence goes on from NC_143174.1 coordinate 15,567,496, forward strand.
TTAAATATTGCAATTATTTGTTATTTAAACTTATAATGAACAATCTATATTAATTATAATTATATATATAAATTTAGTATTAATATAAGTTTAAATACTTGTTTCATATCTTACAAGTTTGTTTTAAATAATAATTATTTATTTAACTAAATTATTATAAGGATTTTAATTTTAATATTAATTTATTTTTAATATTATTAAATAATAAATTAATATATTATTTTAATATGGTTTATACTAAATTATTTATTAATCTATTAAATCTAATTAATATATTATCTTTCAAATATTATCTCTTACTTAAAATTATAGATAATTATATAGTTAGAATATAATTGAATATTAAAGATAATATAAAATATTATATATTTTATTAATTAGATAATAAAAAGCCTATTCAAATATTATTTATTATTATTTTAAAACAAAAAGCTAATACTATATTCAATTATTATTTTTTTATTAATATTATGGTAATAATTAAATTATTAAAACTATAATAGATAATTGTTCAAATAAGTTTATTATTTAATTTATTAATTATTTTAATATAAGTTAAGTTTTATAAAACTTATTTAAATTATCAAATAAGTTAAATAAGTTTAAAATAATAAACTTATTAAAATCAATAAGTTGAACAAACAACTATTTGAATATTATTCTAATTTAAGTTTAAATAGTTAAGACTATAAGGAATATAATTATCTTTTAAATTAATAATTATTTAAATAATAAGATTTAATAATTTAAACTTGTTCGGTAAACATATTTATTATTTAAATCTCCAACTATTTCAAAATATTCAATTTATAAGATAAGGGTAATAATTTATTGACATTCAAAAAATTAATAAGCATGAGATTTGAAAAAAAATAAATCTATTTACCGAACAAGTTCAAATAGGTATGACTATTTCAATAAACATCTATTTAAAATCATTACTAATAATAATATCAATATTAGGTATAATTATCGAAATAAATTACAATTGTTATTAAATGACACACTCTTTATTATTATTTTGATTGAATTATATTAATAAGTTTAAATATTATTGACTTTTAGGTATTTGTTAAATAAATAATAATTGTTTAAAACAAACTTGTAAGATATGAAACAAGTATTTGATGACAAAACAAAAGGTAATAAATTAGTATTATTTTTAATTATTAATTAAATTTTAAATATTAATTTTAATTATCAATTTATTTAATTAAATAGAAAATTAATAATTAACAATTAATACTTTAAAGAATTAAATTATAAATATAAATATTTAATTGTAATTATTTTAATTTTCTATTTAATAAAAATAGCATATATTAATAGAAATATATTTGTAATATGACATGTATAATTTAATTAATTATATTATATTATTTTATTTCTTTTGTTTAAATTATACGATATATATTATAAATATTTATTAACAATCATTATAACATTATACTAAAATAAAATAAAAATATATATGTAAAATTAAAAGTTATTATTAATACAAATAAATCTAATTATTATGTTATAATTAATAATAATTAAGATAATAATATAGTTATCTTAAATACTAAATTTAATTTTTATCTTAAATAATAATTACTAAATTATTAAGGATAAATTAGTTTAATTTATATTTTAATTAAATATATTTAATAATTATTATTAAATATATTTTTACTAGTTATATTTAATACTATAATATATATTAATTTTAAATATTAAATCTAATTTATTTATATAATGAAAATTATTTAAAATTTTTGTTTAAATTTTAACTATATAGATTACAACTAAATAAAATTTATAGTTAATAATTTAATAAATTATATAATCCAAATCATAAGAATTATTATTTATTTATAATTAAGTAAAAATATAAATAATAAGAATTTATATTTAATAAATTAATAACTAAAATTATCTTTAATTCTTTTTAAATAATATAAAAGAATTAAGCCATAAGCATAATAATAACTATAACTCTAATTAATTTGAAATATTAATTAAATCATTCTTATTAATAGTATATATTTTAATTAAATATTAAAATATTATAAAACTATTATATAAATTATTAAACCAAATTTATAATTGTTTTAATTTTATTATTAACTTATATAATTATATACAATATACAATTATAAATTAATTAATGATAGTATAAATTAAAAAAATAAAAATTAGTATATTATTTATGTATCATAAATAATAAAATAATTTATTACTTTGATACTTCTATAAGTCTAATTTATATATTTATATATATAATATCAATATCATTTAAATATTAGTTTAAAACTTATAATATTTAATAATACTATATTAAATTATTTTATATAATATTATATTTTAATAAATTGATGATTAAATATTAATAATAATTAATATTAAATAATTCTTATAAAATTTTATTAGTTTAATTAATAATATATTATTATTTTACTAATTACTAAATCTATACAATTATTAATTAATATTATATTTATTATATATTATAATTTTATATAATAAATATATAAAGTTAATTTAAATAGATCTATTATTAGTATAATATTTCCTTATAATAATCTCATTCAAAATAAAATAAATTAATATAAACTGGTAATAATTATATTTATTAATTATAAAATAGATCAAATATAATTTAATTTGATATTTTAATTAATAATTTTTTTACGATACTTAATTACGATTCTAAATAGTAAAAATTATTTGCATCAATGACTCAATGTATTTGAAATATTTATTTTAATATTAATAATAATAAATAAGTATAAAAATTATTACTATTTAGAATCATTATAACCTTTTGATTTGTCATAAAATAATTGTTTCAGTTAATACTAGCTTAGACAGATAAAATAATACTAATTTAATAATATTTTCTAAATTAATAAGTAGAAAATTAAAAAATAAATGTGTTCATTGAATCAATAATCTGATTATATTATATAAATAATATTTGTTTATAAATTTAATAAGTAATTTATAATTACTATAAATAAAATAATAATTATATTTATAAATAATTAAAATTAAATGTAATTAAATTATATTTTATTCATAGGTCAATTATTAAATATAGTTTATAATATATATAATATATAAATACTATAATAATATTATATTATTATTTAATTATAACAATTATTTTAATTTTAATTATATAAATAAATTAGATTTAATATTTAAAATTAATATATATATTATAATATTAAATATAACTAGTAAAAATATATTTAATAATAATTATTAAAATATTTGTTAAATATTTTGAAAATTAATAAATATAATTATTTATTTATTAGTTATATTAAATTAAAATCAATAATTCATATTAATATCTTTATTTTATTATCATACAAGCTTAATCATAATATAATTTATCTAATAATTATGGTTTAATTAATAAAATATATAATTATTATCCAATAATTGGGTTTAATAAATAAGCATATTGAACAAATAATTTTCTTAATAAATTAGTTTTAATAATTTAATTAATTTAAATATTAATTAGAACAATTAATTATTACTATATATAATAACTATATTATATAAGAATAATAATTTTAATAAAAATATTATAATTATTAAAATTATCTATAATAATTTATTAATTATTTTAAAATTATCATTTTAAATTAATTTAACAAAATAGCTTTATTTGCTGAAATTTTACTTATTAATTTTTGGAATATTAATAAATTTATATTATTTTATTCAAAATATGCTTGCATGAACAGAATGAATTGTTTTATGGCAAAACGAAATGTCATAATGTTTTGAAATAGATAATTGTTTAGATAGTCATTACTGTTTCAACTTGATCGATAAGAAAAAATTGTTTTACAATAAAATAAAATGTCATAATAATTTGAAATATATAATAGTTCAAATGGACATGACTATTTGAACTGGTTCGGCAAACTAATTAATTTTTTAAATCTTCAACTTATTAATTTTAAGAATGTTAATATATTAGTATTATTTTATTCCAAATAAACTTGTTTGAATAGAAACAATTGTTTTATAACAAAACAAAAGATCATAACGACTTGAAATATTTATAATATATATTGCTATTTTATATACCAATAGATGAGGCTTGCACTAAATATTATATTATAATATAATGAATTAATAATTAAGTAATAACTTAATATTAAATTGGATAATTTATAATAAGCTTTTATTATTTATAATAAATTTGCTATAATAAATAGTTTACTTATACTTAAAGAATTATTTATTTAAAAATAATTATAATCTTAATAAATAATTAAGACTACTTAATTATAATAAATAGTTATAACAGATATTTATAAGTAATATTATAACATATAAATATTGGTTATTTAGATTTATAATTATTATCAAATATATTTAAATAATTATATGAATAAATTATAAATTATAAACTATAATATATTATAAATATATATTTTCTATAAATAAGTTTATCTAATATTTAATTATATAATTATAATATTACTATAATTTAATATAACTATAATATATTATTATATTAATAAATTAGATAATTATTCAATTTTATAATGATACTAATAATTATGTATTATAATTAATAGTAATATTAAAAATTAAGAATTATTAAAATAATTTATTAATTAATAAATTTAAATATTAATTAGTTGAATATTATTTTAATATGATTATTTTATTAGTATAAATATTAATAATAGTCAAATTTTGAATTAACTCTTCAATTTAATAATCATTAATTATTCAGATTTATTTTTGTTATTTAATATATATATATATATATATATATTGTCAATTAAATATTACTAAATCTTATAAAATTATGAATAATAATTATCTACATTATTAAAACTAATAAATATTTAACTATTTTATAATATATAATTAAATATATTGTAATAAGTATAATATAATAATTATCTTAATTATTAATATTTATTATATCAAGTTATATAATATAATTTATATTATATATTTATAATTCATATTTATTTTATATTAAATAGTTTTATTATTTGTTTAAAATAATATATATTTATTAATAATAAGTATTATTATGTTAAATTAGCATTATTAATTTATATTATTACTAAATATATATTATAGCATTAAATATAACTAGTAAAATTAATATTTAATTTTAATAATCCTAATTATTATATAATAATAATTTAGTATTATTATATTCTAATTGATTATTTTACAGTATAAAATAATTTAGTGGAGTATATTTAATTTATTTAATTAAATAAAGATATTTATATTAGAGTAAATTTATTTAATTATCTATTAAATTCAGTTAATTATTAAATTTATTTATCTTTATAAATTATATTATAACTAGTATAAATTAATAGTTAATTTATAATTAATATTTCTTATGATTTAATTATATAATTTAGTATATTAATTATTATATATAATTCCATTTAAGCTTGTATTATATTATAATTATGTATGAATCATAATAATTATTTATTTTAAATATTATTTTATTTAAATTAATAAATAATAAATAATTATAAATAAATAGAATATTATTGATTAAATCATAACTACTTAATATGAATAATTATTTGAAATTATAATAATTAAATTAAATAAGTATAATTTTAATATTAAATTAAATAAAATTATTTATTTAATAATTAATAACTATATGTTATAATAAAAATTAATAATTAATATATATGGGAGCTTTTTATTGTTTAATAGATATAATAAAAATTATTATTATGCTGCTGGATAATATAATTGATAAGAATAATTATCAATATTATCCATTTGTTTTAGTTCATAAAAGTTTAATCATTAATGATCAAAAACATTGACTTAAATTTTATTAATTATATTGTACATAGAAATATTATAAACTATTATTAATTTATAATAATATAATAGTAAATATTATAAGTTTATTTATATTATTAAATTAACTATAATATTTGAAAATTAACATGTAATTTATAAATTATTAAAGATTAATATAATAATTTATATTTATAATTATAATTAAGTTATTATAAATCTAATAAGTTTAGATAATTATAAATTATAATATATTTATTGAATTCCATTGTTATAATGTTTAATATAATTTAACAATTATAATTAATTATAATAATTGTTATAATGATTAATATATATAATTAGATTATATATTAAAATAATAATAATAATATATTATTATTAATATAATTTAAATTAATATTATTAATTAAATCCTAAATTAATAAGTAAAAAATTTTAAAAATAAATTTGTTTATTTAATCATTTTAAAATAAGTAAAAATATAATAATTAGTTATTATTTTATTGTATTAACTTGTAAAATTATTTATTTATCAATTATAGTAGTAATTAATAAATTGTTATATAATATTTAATAATATAAATTTCAAGTTATAATAAATTATATAATTAGTTATATATTATTATTATTATTATTATAATAATTATATATTATTTGAATATTATATTAATTTTATAATTAAAAATTAGAAATAGATAATAATATTATCTAATATAATATAATTTTATTAATTATATTATACTTAAATTATTATTAAATAATATTATTATTTAAATTAATTTAAATAAAGATTAAAATTATTATTAAATAAGTTATTTATTAATAAATATTGGTACTCATTAAATATTAATTAAACTATTTAATTAAATTACTAATTGATAATAATATTATTAAGTTATAATAATCTCTGTTTTAAAATTAATTTTAAATATATTTAAAAAATTTATTATATAGTATTATTTTATAATTTAGTATTTTATCAAATAATTATACTGATAATGTATGTTAGTTATAATTAATATTATTAAGTTATTATATAATTTATCTAAATAATAATTATAATTAATATTATTAATCATACTAATAATTTAATAATTATAATCTATTTACATAATAACTGCAAATAAACTAATAGTTTATAATAAATTAATTAAATATTGCAATTATTTGTTATTTAAACTTATAATGAACAATCTATATTAATTATAATTATATATATAAATTTAGTATTAATATAAGTTTAAATACTTGTTTCATATCTTACAAGTTTGTTTTAAATAATAATTATTTATTTAACTAAATTATTATAAGGATTTTAATTTTAATATTAATTTATTTTTAATATTATTAAATAATAAATTAATATATTATTTTAATATGGTTTATACTAAATTATTTATTAATCTATTAAATCTAATTAATATATTATCTTTCAAATATTATCTCTTACTTAAAATTATAGATAATTATATAGTTAGAATATAATTGAATATAAGATAATATAAAATATTATATATTTTATTAATTAGATAATAAAAAGCCTATTCAAATATTATTTATTATTATTTTAAAACAAAAAGCTAATACTATATTCAATTATTATTTTTTTATTAATATTATGGTAATAATTAAATTATTAAAACTATAATAGATAATTGTTCAAATAAGTTTATTATTTAATTTATTAATTATTTTAATATAAGTTAAGTTTTATAAAACTTATTTAAATTATCAAATAAGTTAAATAAGTTTAAAATAATAAACTTATTAAAATCAATAAGTTGAACAAACAACTATTTGAATATTATTCTAATTTAAGTTTAAATAGTTAAGACTATAAGGAATATAATTATCTTTTAAATTAATAATTATTTAAATAATAAGATTTAATAATTTAAACTTGTTCGGTAAACATATTTATTATTTAAATCTCCAACTATTTCAAAATATTCAATTTATAAGATAAGGGTAATAATTTATTGACATTCAAAAAATTAATAAGCATGAGATTTGAAAAAAAATAAATCTATTTACCGAACAAGTTCAAATAGGTATGACTATTTCAATAAACATCTATTTAAAATCATTACTAATAATAATATCAATATTAGGTATAATTATCGAAATAAATTACAATTGTTATTAAATGACACACTCTTTATTATTATTTTGATTGAATTATATTAATAAGTTTAAATATTATTGACTTTTAGGTATTTGTTAAATAAATAATAATTGTTTAAAACAAACTTGTAAGATATGAAACAAGTATTTGATGACAAAACAAAAGGTAATAAATTAGTATTATTTTTAATTATTAATTAAATTTTAAATATTAATTTTAATTATCAATTTATTTAATTAAATAGAAAATTAATAATTAACAATTAATACTTTAAAGAATTAAATTATAAATATAAATATTTAATTGTAATTATTTTAATTTTCTATTTAATAAAAATAGCATATATTAATAGAAATATATTTGTAATATGACATGTATAATTTAATTAATTATATTATATTATTTTATTTCTTTTGTTTAAATTATACGATATATATTATAAATATTTATTAACAATCATTATAACATTATACTAAAATAAAATAAAAATATATATGTAAAATTAAAAGTTATTATTAATACAAATAAATCTAATTATTATGTTATAATTAATAATAATTAAGATAATAATATAGTTATCTTAAATACTAAATTTAATTTTTATCTTAAATAATAATTACTAAATTATTAAGGATAAATTAGTTTAATTTATATTTTAATTAAATATATTTAATAATTATTATTAAATATATTTTTACTAGTTATATTTAATACTATAATATATATTAATTTTAAATATTAAATCTAATTTATTTATATAATGAAAATTATTTAAAATTTTTGTTTAAATTTTAACTATATAGATTACAACTAAATAAAATTTATAGTTAATAATTTAATAAATTATATAATCCAAATCATAAGAATTATTATTTATTTATAATTAAGTAAAAATATAAATAATAAGAATTTATATTTAATAAATTAATAACTAAAATTATCTTTAATTCTTTTTAAATAATATAAAAGAATTAAGCCATAAGCATAATAATAACTATAACTCTAATTAATTTGAAATATTAATTAAATCATTCTTATTAATAGTATATATTTTAATTAAATATTAAAATATTATAAAACTATTATATAAATTATTAAACCAAATTTATAATTGTTTTAATTTTATTATTAACTTATATAATTATATACAATATACAATTATAAATTAATTAATGATAGTATAAATTAAAAAAATAAAAATTAGTATATTATTTATGTATCATAAATAATAAAATAATTTATTACTTTGATACTTCTATAAGTCTAATTTATATATTTATATATATAATATCAATATCATTTAAATATTAGTTTAAAACTTATAATATTTAATAATACTATATTAAATTATTTTATATAATATTATATTTTAATAAATTGATGATTAAATATTAATAATAATTAATATTAAATAATTCTTATAAAATTTTATTAGTTTAATTAATAATATATTATTATTTTACTAATTACTAAATCTATACAATTATTAATTAATATTATATTTATTATATATTATAATTTTATATAATAAATATATAAAGTTAATTTAAATAGATCTATTATTAGTATAATATTTCCTTATAATAATCTCATTCAAAATAAAATAAATTAATATAAACTGGTAATAATTATATTTATTAATTATAAAATAGATCAAATATAATTTAATTTGATATTTTAATTAATAATTTTTTTACGATACTTAATTACGATTCTAAATAGTAAAAATTATTTGCATCAATGACTCAATGTATTTGAAATATTTATTTTAATATTAATAATAATAAATAAGTATAAAAATTATTACTATTTAGAATCATTATAACCTTTTGATTTGTCATAAAATAATTGTTTCAGTTAATACTAGCTTAGACAGATAAAATAATACTAATTTAATAATATTTTCTAAATTAATAAGTAGAAAATTAAAAAATAAATGTGTTCATTGAATCAATAATCTGATTATATTATATAAATAATATTTGTTTATAAATTTAATAAGTAATTTATAATTACTATAAATAAAATAATAATTATATTTATAAATAATTAAAATTAAATGTAATTAAATTATATTTTATTCATAGGTCAATTATTAAATATAGTTTATAATATATATAATATATAAATACTATAATAATATTATATTATTATTTAATTATAACAATTATTTTAATTTTAATTATATAAATAAATTAGATTTAATATTTAAAATTAATATATATATTATAATATTAAATATAACTAGTAAAAATATATTTAATAATAATTATTAAAATATTTGTTAAATATTTTGAAAATTAATAAATATAATTATTTATTTATTAGTTATATTAAATTAAAATCAATAATTCATATTAATATCTTTATTTTATTATCATACAAGCTTAATCATAATATAATTTATCTAATAATTATGGTTTAATTAATAAAATATATAATTATTATCCAATAATTGGGTTTAATAAATAAGCATATTGAACAAATAATTTTCTTAATAAATTAGTTTTAATAATTTAATTAATTTAAATATTAATTAGAACAATTAATTATTACTATATATAATAACTATATTATATAAGAATAATAATTTTAATAAAAATATTATAATTATTAAAATTATCTATAATAATTTATTAATTATTTTAAAATTATCATTTTAAATTAATTTAACAAAATAGCTTTATTTGCTGAAATTTTACTTATTAATTTTTGGAATATTAATAAATTTATATTATTTTATTCAAAATATGCTTGCATGAACAGAATGAATTGTTTTATGGCAAAACGAAATGTCATAATGTTTTGAAATAGATAATTGTTTAGATAGTCATTACTGTTTCAACTTGATCGATAAGAAAAAATTGTTTTACAATAAAATAAAATGTCATAATAATTTGAAATATATAATAGTTCAAATGGACATGACTATTTGAACTGGTTCGGCAAACTAATTAATTTTTTAAATCTTCAACTTATTAATTTTAAGAATGTTAATATATTAGTATTATTTTATTCCAAATAAACTTGTTTGAATAGAAACAATTGTTTTATAACAAAACAAAAGATCATAACGACTTGAAATATTTATAATATATATTGCTATTTTATATACCAATAGATGAGGCTTGCACTAAATATTATATTATAATATAATGAATTAATAATTAAGTAATAACTTAATATTAAATTGGATAATTTATAATAAGCTTTTATTATTTATAATAAATTTGCTATAATAAATAGTTTACTTATACTTAAAGAATTATTTATTTAAAAATAATTATAATCTTAATAAATAATTAAGACTACTTAATTATAATAAATAGTTATAACAGATATTTATAAGTAATATTATAACATATAAATATTGGTTATTTAGATTTATAATTATTATCAAATATATTTAAATAATTATATGAATAAATTATAAATTATAAACTATAATATATTATAAATATATATTTTCTATAAATAAGTTTATCTAATATTTAATTATATAATTATAATATTACTATAATTTAATATAACTATAATATATTATTATATTAATAAATTAGATAATTATTCAATTTTATAATGATACTAATAATTATGTATTATAATTAATAGTAATATTAAAAATTAAGAATTATTAAAATAATTTATTAATTAATAAATTTAAATATTAATTAGTTGAATATTATTTTAATATGATTATTTTATTAGTATAAATATTAATAATAGTCAAATTTTGAATTAACTCTTCAATTTAATAATCATTAATTATTCAGATTTATTTTTGTTATTTAATATATATATATATATATATTGTCAATTAAATATTACTAAATCTTATAAAATTATGAATAATAATTATCTACATTATTAAAACTAATAAATATTTAACTATTTTATAATATATAATTAAATATATTGTAATAAGTATAATATAATAATTATCTTAATTATTAATATTTATTATATCAAGTTATATAATATAATTTATATTATATATTTATAATTCATATTTATTTTGTATTAAATAGTTTTATTATTTGTTTAAAATAATATATATTTATTAATAATAAGTATTATTATGTTAAATTAGCATTATTAATTTATATTATTACTAAATATATATTATAGCATTAAATATAACTAGTAAAATTAATATTTAATTTTAATAATCCTAATTATTATATAATAATAATTTAGTATTATTATATTCTAATTGATTATTTTACAGTATAAAATAATTTAGTGGAGTATATTTAATTTATTTAATTAAATAAAGATATTTATATTAGAGTAAATTTATTTAATTATCTATTAAATTCAGTTAATTATTAAATTTATTTATCTTTATAAATTATATTATAACTAGTATAAATTAATAGTTAATTTATAATTAATATTTCTTATGATTTAATTATATAATTTAGTATATTAATTATTATATATAATTCCATTTAAGCTTGTATTATATTATAATTATGTATGAATCATAATAATTATTTATTTTAAATATTATTTTATTTAAATTAATAAATAATAAATAATTATAAATAAATAGAATATTATTGATTAAATCATAACTACTTAATATGAATAATTATTTGAAATTATAATAATTAAATTAAATAAGTATAATTTTAATATTAAATTAAATAAAATTATTTATTTAATAATTAATAACTATATGTTATAATAAAAATTAATAATTAATATATATGGGAGCTTTTTATTGTTTAATAGATATAATAAAAATTATTATTATGCTGCTGGATAATATAATTGATAAGAATAATTATCAATATTATCCATTTGTTTTAGTTCATAAAAGTTTAATCATTAATGATCAAAAACATTGACTTAAATTTTATTAATTATATTGTACATAGAAATATTATAAACTATTATTAATTTATAATAATATAATAGTAAATATTATAAGTTTATTTATATTATTAAATTAACTATAATATTTGAAAATTAACATGTAATTTATAAATTATTAAAGATTAATATAATAATTTATATTTATAATTATAATTAAGTTATTATAAATCTAATAAGTTTAGATAATTATAAATTATAATATATTTATTGAATTCCATTGTTATAATGTTTAATATAATTTAACAATTATAATTAATTATAATAATTGTTATAATGATTAATATATATAATTAGATTATATATTAAAATAATAATAATAATATATTATTATTAATATAATTTAAATTAATATAATTAATTAAATCCTAAATTAATAAGTAAAAAATTTTAAAAATAAATTTGTTTATTTAATCATTTTAAAATAAGTAAAAATATAATAATTAGTTATTATTTTATTGTATTAACTTGTAAAATTATTTATTTATCAATTATAGTAGTAATTAATAAATTGTTATATAATATTTAATAATATAAATTTCAAGTTATAATAAATTATATAATTAGTTATATATTATTATTATTATTATTATAATAATTATATATTATTTGAATATTATATTAATTTTATAATTAAAAATTAGAAATAGATAATAATATTATCTAATATAATATAATTTTATTAATTATATTATACTTAAATTATTATTAAATAATATTATTATTTAAATTAATTTAAATAAAGATTAAAATTATTATTAAATAAGTTATTTATTAATAAATATTGGTACTCATTAAATATTAATTAAACTATTTAATTAAATTACTAATTGATAATAATATTATTAAGTTATAATAATCTCTGTTTTAAAATTAATTTTAAATATATTTAAAAAATTTATTATATAGTATTATTTTATAATTTAGTATTTTATCAAATAATTATACTGATAATGTATGTTAGTTATAATTAATATTATTAAGTTATTATATAATTTATCTAAATAATAATTATAATTAATATTATTAATCATACTAATAATTTAATAATTATAATCTATTTACATAATAACTGCAAATAAACTAATAGTTTATAATAAATTAATTAAATATTGCAATTATTTGTTATTTAAACTTATAATGAACAATCTATATTAATTATAATTATATATATAAATTTAGTATTAATATAAGTTTAAATACTTGTTTCATATCTTACAAGTTTGTTTTAAATAATAATTATTTATTTAACTAAATTATTATAAGGATTTTAATTTTAATATTAATTTATTTTTAATATTATTAAATAATAAATTAATATATTATTTTAATATGGTTTATACTAAATTATTTATTAATCTATTAAATCTAATTAATATATTATCTTTCAAATATTATCTCTTACTTAAAATTATAGATAATTATATAGTTAGAATATAATTGAATATTAAAGATAATATAAAATATTATATATTTTATTAATTAGATAATAAAAAGCCTATTCAAATATTATTTATTATTATTTTAAAACAAAAAGCTAATACTATATTCAATTATTATTTTTTTATTAATATTATGGTAATAATTAAATTATTAAAACTATAATAGATAATTGTTCAAATAAGTTTATTATTTAATTTATTAATTATTTTAATATAAGTTAAGTTTTATAAAACTTATTTAAATTATCAAATAAGTTAAATAAGTTTAAAATAATAAACTTATTAAAATCAATAAGTTGAACAAACAACTATTTGAATATTATTCTAATTTAAGTTTAAATAGTTAAGACTATAAGGAATATAATTATCTTTTAAATTAATAATTATTTAAATAATAAGATTTAATAATTTAAACTTGTTCGGTAAACATATTTATTATTTAAATCTCCAACTATTTCAAAATATTCAATTTATAAGATAAGGGTAATAATTTATTGACATTCAAAAAATTAATAAGCATGAGATTTGAAAAAAAATAAATCTATTTACCGAACAAGTTCAAATAGGTATGACTATTTCAATAAACATCTATTTAAAATCATTACTAATAATAATATCAATATTAGGTATAATTATCGAAATAAATTACAATTGTTATTAAATGACACACTCTTTATTATTATTTTGATTGAATTATATTAATAAGTTTAAATATTATTGACTTTTAGGTATTTGTTAAATAAATAATAATTGTTTAAAACAAACTTGTAAGATATGAAACAAGTATTTGATGACAAAACAAAAGGTAATAAATTAGTATTATTTTTAATTATTAATTAAATTTTAAATATTAATTTTAATTATCAATTTATTTAATTAAATAGTTGCATGAACAGAATGAATTGTTTTATGGCAAAACGAAATGTCATAATGTTTTGAAATAGATAATTGTTTAGATAGTCATTACTGTTTCAACTTGATCGATAAGAAAAAATTGTTTTACAATAAAATAAAATGTCATAATAATTTGAAATATATAATAGTTCAAATGGACATGACTATTTGAACTGGTTCGGCAAACTAATTAATTTTTTAAATCTTCAACTTATTAATTTTAAGAATGTTAATATATTAGTATTATTTTATTCCAAATAAACTTGTTTGAATAGAAACAATTGTTTTATAACAAAACAAAAGATCATAACGACTTGAAATATTTATAATATATATTGCTATTTTATATACCAATAGATGAGGCTTGCACTAAATATTATATTATAATATAATGAATTAATAATTAAGTAATAACTTAATATTAAATTGGATAATTTATAATAAGCTTTTATTATTTATAATAAATTTGCTATAATAAATAGTTTACTTATACTTAAAGAATTATTTATTTAAAAATAATTATAATCTTAATAAATAATTAAGACTACTTAATTATAATAAATAGTTATAACAGATATTTATAAGTAATATTATAACATATAAATATTGGTTATTTAGATTTATAATTATTATCAAATATATTTAAATAATTATATGAATAAATTATAAATTATAAACTATAATATATTATAAATATATATTTTCTATAAATAAGTTTATCTAATATTTAATTATATAATTATAATATTACTATAATTTAATATAACTATAATATATTATTATATTAATAAATTAGATAATTATTCAATTTTATAATGATACTAATAATTATGTAT
This sequence comes from Durio zibethinus, assembly GCF_047325235.1. Lineage (NCBI taxonomy): Eukaryota > Viridiplantae > Streptophyta > Magnoliopsida > Malvales > Malvaceae > Durio > Durio zibethinus. Next base: position 15,583,485 of record NC_143174.1, read on the forward strand.
TATAATTAATAGTAATATTAAAAATTAAGAATTATTAAAATAATTTATTAATTAATAAATTTAAATATTAATTAGTTGAATATTATTTTAATATGATTATTTTATTAGTATAAATATTAATAATAGTCAAATTTTGAATTAACTCTTCAATTTAATAATCATTAATTATTCAGATTTATTTTTGTTATTTAATATATATATATATTGTCAATTAAATATTACTAAATCTTATAAAATTATGAATAATAATTATCTACATTATTAAAACTAATAAATATTTAACTATTTTATAATATATAATTAAATATATTGTAATAAGTATAATATAATAATTATCTTAATTATTAATATTTATTATATCAAGTTATATAATATAATTTATATTATATATTTATAATTCATATTTATTTTGTATTAAATAGTTTTATTATTTGTTTAAAATAATATATATTTATTAATAATAAGTATTATTATGTTAAATTAGCATTATTAATTTATATTATTACTAAATATATATTATAGCATTAAATATAACTAGTAAAATTAATATTTAATTTTAATAATCCTAATTATTATATAATAATAATTTAGTATTATTATATTCTAATTGATTATTTTACAGTATAAAATAATTTAGTGGAGTATATTTAATTTATTTAATTAAATAAAGATATTTATATTAGAGTAAATTTATTTAATTATCTATTAAATTCAGTTAATTATTAAATTTATTTATCTTTATAAATTATATTATAACTAGTATAAATTAATAGTTAATTTATAATTAATATTTCTTATGATTTAATTATATAATTTAGTATATTAATTATTATATATAATTCCATTTAAGCTTGTATTATATTATAATTATGTATGAATCATAATAATTATTTATTTTAAATATTATTTTATTTAAATTAATAAATAATAAATAATTATAAATAAATAGAATATTATTGATTAAATCATAACTACTTAATATGAATAATTATTTGAAATTATAATAATTAAATTAAATAAGTATAATTTTAATATTAAATTAAATAAAATTATTTATTTAATAATTAATAACTATATGTTATAATAAAAATTAATAATTAATATATATGGGAGCTTTTTATTGTTTAATAGATATAATAAAAATTATTATTATGCTGCTGGATAATATAATTGATAAGAATAATTATCAATATTATCCATTTGTTTTAGTTCATAAAAGTTTAATCATTAATGATCAAAAACATTGACTTAAATTTTATTAATTATATTGTACATAGAAATATTATAAACTATTATTAATTTATAATAATATAATAGTAAATATTATAAGTTTATTTATATTATTAAATTAACTATAATATTTGAAAATTAACATGTAATTTATAAATTATTAAAGATTAATATAATAATTTATATTTATAATTATAATTAAGTTATTATAAATCTAATAAGTTTAGATAATTATAAATTATAATATATTTATTGAATTCCATTGTTATAATGTTTAATATAATTTAACAATTATAATTAATTATAATAATTGTTATAATGATTAATATATATAATTAGATTATATATTAAAATAATAATAATAATATATTATTATTAATATAATTTAAATTAATATTATTAATTAAATCCTAAATTAATAAGTAAAAAATTTTAAAAATAAATTTGTTTATTTAATCATTTTAAAATAAGTAAAAATATAATAATTAGTTATTATTTTATTGTATTAACTTGTAAAATTATTTATTTATCAATTATAGTAGTAATTAATAAATTGTTATATAATATTTAATAATATAAATTTCAAGTTATAATAAATTATATAATTAGTTATATATTATTATTATTATTATTATAATAATTATATATTATTTGAATATTATATTAATTTTATAATTAAAAATTAGAAATAGATAATAATATTATCTAATATAATATAATTTTATTAATTATATTATACTTAAATTATTATTAAATAATATTATTATTTAAATTAATTTAAATAAAGATTAAAATTATTATTAAATAAGTTATTTATTAATAAATATTGGTACTCATTAAATATTAATTAAACTATTTAATTAAATTACTAATTGATAATAATATTATTAAGTTATAATAATCTCTGTTTTAAAATTAATTTTAAATATATTTAAAAAATTTATTATATAGTATTATTTTATAATTTAGTATTTTATCAAATAATTATACTGATAATGTATGTTAGTTATAATTAATATTATTAAGTTATTATATAATTTATCTAAATAATAATTATAATTAATATTATTAATCATACTAATAATTTAATAATTATAATCTATTTACATAATAACTGCAAATAAACTAATAGTTTATAATAAATTAATTAAATATTGCAATTATTTGTTATTTAAACTTATAATGAACAATCTATATTAATTATAATTATATATATAAATTTAGTATTAATATAAGTTTAAATACTTGTTTCATATCTTACAAGTTTGTTTTAAATAATAATTATTTATTTAACTAAATTATTATAAGGATTTTAATTTTAATATTAATTTATTTTTAATATTATTAAATAATAAATTAATATATTATTTTAATATGGTTTATACTAAATTATTTATTAATCTATTAAATCTAATTAATATATTATCTTTCAAATATTATCTCTTACTTAAAATTATAGATAATTATATAGTTAGAATATAATTGAATATTAAAGATAATATAAAATATTATATATTTTATTAATTAGATAATAAAAAGCCTATTCAAATATTATTTATTATTATTTTAAAACAAAAAGCTAATACTATATTCAATTATTATTTTTTTATTAATATTATGGTAATAATTAAATTATTAAAACTATAATAGATAATTGTTCAAATAAGTTTATTATTTAATTTATTAATTATTTTAATATAAGTTAAGTTTTATAAAACTTATTTAAATTATCAAATAAGTTAAATAAGTTTAAAATAATAAACTTATTAAAATCAATAAGTTGAACAAACAACTATTTGAATATTATTCTAATTTAAGTTTAAATAGTTAAGACTATAAGGAATATAATTATCTTTTAAATTAATAATTATTTAAATAATAAGATTTAATAATTTAAACTTGTTCGGTAAACATATTTATTATTTAAATCTCCAACTATTTCAAAATATTCAATTTATAAGATAAGGGTAATAATTTATTGACATTCAAAAAATTAATAAGCATGAGATTTGAAAAAAAATAAATCTATTTACCGAACAAGTTCAAATAGGTATGACTATTTCAATAAACATCTATTTAAAATCATTACTAATAATAATATCAATATTAGGTATAATTATCGAAATAAATTACAATTGTTATTAAATGACACACTCTTTATTATTATTTTGATTGAATTATATTAATAAGTTTAAATATTATTGACTTTTAGGTATTTGTTAAATAAATAATAATTGTTTAAAACAAACTTGTAAGATATGAAACAAGTATTTGATGACAAAACAAAAGGTAATAAATTAGTATTATTTTTAATTATTAATTAAATTTTAAATATTAATTTTAATTATCAATTTATTTAATTAAATAGAAAATTAATAATTAACAATTAATACTTTAAAGAATTAAATTATAAATATAAATATTTAATTGTAATTATTTTAATTTTCTATTTAATAAAAATAGCATATATTAATAGAAATATATTTGTAATATGACATGTATAATTTAATTAATTATATTATATTATTTTATTTCTTTTGTTTAAATTATACGATATATATTATAAATATTTATTAACAATCATTATAACATTATACTAAAATAAAATAAAAATATATATGTAAAATTAAAAGTTATTATTAATACAAATAAATCTAATTATTATGTTATAATTAATAATAATTAAGATAATAATATAGTTATCTTAAATACTAAATTTAATTTTTATCTTAAATAATAATTACTAAATTATTAAGGATAAATTAGTTTAATTTATATTTTAATTAAATATATTTAATAATTATTATTAAATATATTTTTACTAGTTATATTTAATACTATAATATATATTAATTTTAAATATTAAATCTAATTTATTTATATAATGAAAATTATTTAAAATTTTTGTTTAAATTTTAACTATATAGATTACAACTAAATAAAATTTATAGTTAATAATTTAATAAATTATATAATCCAAATCATAAGAATTATTATTTATTTATAATTAAGTAAAAATATAAATAATAAGAATTTATATTTAATAAATTAATAACTAAAATTATCTTTAATTCTTTTTAAATAATATAAAAGAATTAAGCCATAAGCATAATAATAACTATAACTCTAATTAATTTGAAATATTAATTAAATCATTCTTATTAATAGTATATATTTTAATTAAATATTAAAATATTATAAAACTATTATATAAATTATTAAACCAAATTTATAATTGTTTTAATTTTATTATTAACTTATATAATTATATACAATATACAATTATAAATTAATTAATAATAGTATAAATTAAAAAAATAAAAATTAGTATATTATTTATGTATCATAAATAATAAAATAATTTATTACTTTGATACTTCTATAAGTCTAATTTATATATTTATATATATAATATCAATATCATTTAAATATTAGTTTAAAACTTATAATATTTAATAATACTATATTAAATTATTTTATATAATATTATATTTTAATAAATTGATGATTAAATATTAATAATAATTAATATTAAATAATTCTTATAAAATTTTATTAGTTTAATTAATAATATATTATTATTTTACTAATTACTAAATCTATACAATTATTAATTAATATTATATTTATTATATATTATAATTTTATATAATAAATATATAAAGTTAATTTAAATAGATCTATTATTAGTATAATATTTCCTTATAATAATCTCATTCAAAATAAAATAAATTAATATAAACTGGTAATAATTATATTTATTAATTATAAAATAGATCAAATATAATTTAATTTGATATTTTAATTAATAATTTTTTTACGATACTTAATTACGATTCTAAATAGTAAAAATTATTTGCATCAATGACTCAATGTATTTGAAATATTTATTTTAATATTAATAATAATAAATAAGTATAAAAATTATTACTATTTAGAATCATTATAACCTTTTGATTTGTCATAAAATAATTGTTTCAGTTAATACTAGCTTAGACAGATAAAATAATACTAATTTAATAATATTTTCTAAATTAATAAGTAGAAAATTAAAAAATAAATGTGTTCATTGAATCAATAATCTGATTATATTATATAAATAATATTTGTTTATAAATTTAATAAGTAATTTATAATTACTATAAATAAAATAATAATTATATTTATAAATAATTAAAATTAAATGTAATTAAATTATATTTTATTCATAGGTCAATTATTAAATATAGTTTATAATATATATAATATATAAATACTATAATAATATTATATTATTATTTAATTATAACAATTATTTTAATTTTAATTATATAAATAAATTAGATTTAATATTTAAAATTAATATATATTATAATATTAAATATAACTAGTAAAAATATATTTAATAATAATTATTAAAATATTTGTTAAATATTTTGAAAATTAATAAATATAATTATTTATTTATTAGTTATATTAAATTAAAATCAATAATTCATATTAATATCTTTATTTTATTATCATACAAGCTTAATCATAATATAATTTATCTAATAATTATGGTTTAATTAATAAAATATATAATTATTATCCAATAATTGGGTTTAATAAATAAGCATATTGAACAAATAATTTTCTTAATAAATTAGTTTTAATAATTTAATTAATTTAAATATTAATTAGAACAATTAATTATTACTATATATAATAACTATATTATATAAGAATAATAATTTTAATAAAAATATTATAATTATTAAAATTATCTATAATAATTTATTAATTATTTTAAAATTATCATTTTAAATTAATTTAACAAAATAGCTTTATTTGCTGAAATTTTACTTATTAATTTTTGGAATATTAATAAATTTATATTATTTTATTCAAAATATGCTTGCATGAACAGAATGAATTGTTTTATGGCAAAACGAAATGTCATAATGTTTTGAAATAGATAATTGTTTAGATAGTCATTACTGTTTCAACTTGATCGATAAGAAAAAATTGTTTTACAATAAAATAAAATGTCATAATAATTTGAAATATATAATAGTTCAAATGGACATGACTATTTGAACTGGTTCGGCAAACTAATTAATTTTTTAAATCTTCAACTTATTAATTTTAAGAATGTTAATATATTAGTATTATTTTATTCCAAATAAACTTGTTTGAATAGAAACAATTGTTTTATAACAAAACAAAAGATCATAACGACTTGAAATATTTATAATATATATTGCTATTTTATATACCAATAGATGAGGCTTGCACTAAATATTATATTATAATATAATGAATTAATAATTAAGTAATAACTTAATATTAAATTGGATAATTTATAATAAGCTTTTATTATTTATAATAAATTTGCTATAATAAATAGTTTACTTATACTTAAAGAATTATTTATTTAAAAATAATTATAATCTTAATAAATAATTAAGACTACTTAATTATAATAAATAGTTATAACAGATATTTATAAGTAATATTATAACATATAAATATTGGTTATTTAGATTTATAATTATTATCAAATATATTTAAATAATTATATGAATAAATTATAAATTATAAACTATAATATATTATAAATATATATTTTCTATAAATAAGTTTATCTAATATTTAATTATATAATTATAATATTACTATAATTTAATATAACTATAATATATTATTATATTAATAAATTAGATAATTATTCAATTTTATAATGATACTAATAATTATGTATTATAATTAATAGTAATATTAAAAATTAAGAATTATTAAAATAATTTATTAATTAATAAATTTAAATATTAATTAGTTGAATATTATTTTAATATGATTATTTTATTAGTATAAATATTAATAATAGTCAAATTTTGAATTAACTCTTCAATTTAATAATCATTAATTATTCAGATTTATTTTTGTTATTTAATATATATATATATATTGTCAATTAAATATTACTAAATCTTATAAAATTATGAATAATAATTATCTACATTATTAAAACTAATAAATATTTAACTATTTTATAATATATAATTAAATATATTGTAATAAGTATAATATAATAATTATCTTAATTATTAATATTTATTATATCAAGTTATATAATATAATTTATATTATATATTTATAATTCATATTTATTTTGTATTAAATAGTTTTATTATTTGTTTAAAATAATATATATTTATTAATAATAAGTATTATTATGTTAAATTAGCATTATTAATTTATATTATTACTAAATATATATTATAGCATTAAATATAACTAGTAAAATTAATATTTAATTTTAATAATCCTAATTATTATATAATAATAATTTAGTATTATTATATTCTAATTGATTATTTTACAGTATAAAATAATTTAGTGGAGTATATTTAATTTATTTAATTAAATAAAGATATTTATATTAGAGTAAATTTATTTAATTATCTATTAAATTCAGTTAATTATTAAATTTATTTATCTTTATAAATTATATTATAACTAGTATAAATTAATAGTTAATTTATAATTAATATTTCTTATGATTTAATTATATAATTTAGTATATTAATTATTATATATAATTCCATTTAAGCTTGTATTATATTATAATTATGTATGAATCATAATAATTATTTATTTTAAATATTATTTTATTTAAATTAATAAATAATAAATAATTATAAATAAATAGAATATTATTGATTAAATCATAACTACTTAATATGAATAATTATTTGAAATTATAATAATTAAATTAAATAAGTATAATTTTAATATTAAATTAAATAAAATTATTTATTTAATAATTAATAACTATATGTTATAATAAAAATTAATAATTAATATATATGGGAGCTTTTTATTGTTTAATAGATATAATAAAAATTATTATTATGCTGCTGGATAATATAATTGATAAGAATAATTATCAATATTATCCATTTGTTTTAGTTCATAAAAGTTTAATCATTAATGATCAAAAACATTGACTTAAATTTTATTAATTATATTGTACATAGAAATATTATAAACTATTATTAATTTATAATAATATAATAGTAAATATTATAAGTTTATTTATATTATTAAATTAACTATAATATTTGAAAATTAACATGTAATTTATAAATTATTAAAGATTAATATAATAATTTATATTTATAATTATAATTAAGTTATTATAAATCTAATAAGTTTAGATAATTATAAATTATAATATATTTATTGAATTCCATTGTTATAATGTTTAATATAATTTAACAATTATAATTAATTATAATAATTGTTATAATGATTAATATATATATAATTAGATTATATATTAAAATAATAATAATAATATATTATTATTAATATAATTTAAATTAATATTATTAATTAAATCCTAAATTAATAAGTAAAAAATTTTAAAAATAAATTTGTTTATTTAATCATTTTAAAATAAGTAAAAATATAATAATTAGTTATTATTTTATTGTATTAACTTGTAAAATTATTTATTTATCAATTATAGTAGTAATTAATAAATTGTTATATAATATTTAATAATATAAATTTCAAGTTATAATAAATTATATAATTAGTTATATATTATTATTATTATTATTATAATAATTATATATTATTTGAATATTATATTAATTTTATAATTAAAAATTAGAAATAGATAATAATATTATCTAATATAATATAATTTTATTAATTATATTATACTTAAATTATTATTAAATAATATTATTATTTAAATTAATTTAAATAAAGATTAAAATTATTATTAAATAAGTTATTTATTAATAAATATTGGTACTCATTAAATATTAATTAAACTATTTAATTAAATTACTAATTGATAATAATATTATTAAGTTATAATAATCTCTGTTTTAAAATTAATTTTAAATATATTTAAAAAATTTATTATATAGTATTATTTTATAATTTAGTATTTTATCAAATAATTATACTGATAATGTATGTTAGTTATAATTAATATTATTAAGTTATTATATAATTTATCTAAATAATAATTATAATTAATATTATTAATCATACTAATAATTTAATAATTATAATCTATTTACATAATAACTGCAAATAAACTAATAGTTTATAATAAATTAATTAAATATTGCAATTATTTGTTATTTAAACTTATAATGAACAATCTATATTAATTATAATTATATATATAAATTTAGTATTAATATAAGTTTAAATACTTGTTTCATATCTTACAAGTTTGTTTTAAATAATAATTATTTATTTAACTAAATTATTATAAGGATTTTAATTTTAATATTAATTTATTTTTAATATTATTAAATAATAAATTAATATATTATTTTAATATGGTTTATACTAAATTATTTATTAATCTATTAAATCTAATTAATATATTATCTTTCAAATATTATCTCTTACTTAAAATTATAGATAATTATATAGTTAGAATATAATTGAATATTAAAGATAATATAAAATATTATATATTTTATTAATTAGATAATAAAAAGCCTATTCAAATATTATTTATTATTATTTTAAAACAAAAAGCTAATACTATATTCAATTATTATTTTTTTATTAATATTATGGTAATAATTAAATTATTAAAACTATAATAGATAATTGTTCAAATAAGTTTATTATTTAATTTATTAATTATTTTAATATAAGTTAAGTTTTATAAAACTTATTTAAATTATCAAATAAGTTAAATAAGTTTAAAATAATAAACTTATTAAAATCAATAAGTTGAACAAACAACTATTTGAATATTATTCCAATTTAAGTTTAAATAGTTAAGACTATAAGGAATATAATTATCTTTTAAATTAATAATTATTTAAATAATAAGATTTAATAATTTAAACTTGTTCGGTAAACATATTTATTATTTAAATCTCCAACTATTTCAAAATATTCAATTTATAAGATAAGGGTAATAATTTATTGACATTCAAAAAATTAATAAGCATGAGATTTGAAAAAAAATAAATCTATTTACCGAACAAGTTCAAATAGGTATGACTATTTCAATAAACATCTATTTAAAATCATTACTAATAATAATATCAATATTAGGTATAATTATCGAAATAAATTACAATTGTTATTAAATGACACACTCTTTATTATTATTTTGATTGAATTATATTAATAAGTTTAAATATTATTGACTTTTAGGTATTTGTTAAATAAATAATAATTGTTTAAAACAAACTTGTAAGATATGAAACAAGTATTTGATGACAAAACAAAAGGTAATAAATTAGTATTATTTTTAATTATTAATTAAATTTTAAATATTAATTTTAATTATCAATTTATTTAATTAAATAGAAAATTAATAATTAACAATTAATACTTTAAAGAATTAAATTATAAATATAAATATTTAATTGTAATTATTTTAATTTTCTATTTAATAAAAATAGCATATATTAATAGAAATATATTTGTAATATGACATGTATAATTTAATTAATTATATTATATTATTTTATTTCTTTTGTTTAAATTATACGATATATATTATAAATATTTATTAACAATCATTATAACATTATACTAAAATAAAATAAAAATATATATGTAAAATTAAAAGTTATTATTAATACAAATAAATCTAATTATTATGTTATAATTAATAATAATTAAGATAATAATATAGTTATCTTAAATACTAAATTTAATTTTTATCTTAAATAATAATTACTAAATTATTAAGGATAAATTAGTTTAATTTATATTTTAATTAAATATATTTAATAATTATTATTAAATATATTTTTACTAGTTATATTTAATACTATAATATATATTAATTTTAAATATTAAATCTAATTTATTTATATAATGAAAATTATTTAAAATTTTTGTTTAAATTTTAACTATATAGATTACAACTAAATAAAATTTATAGTTAATAATTTAATAAATTATATAATCCAAATCATAAGAATTATTATTTATTTATAATTAAGTAAAAATATAAATAATAAGAATTTATATTTAATAAATTAATAACTAAAATTATCTTTAATTCTTTTTAAATAATATAAAAGAATTAAGCCATAAGCATAATAATAACTATAACTCTAATTAATTTGAAATATTAATTAAATCATTCTTATTAATAGTATATATTTTAATTAAATATTAAAATATTATAAAACTATTATATAAATTATTAAACCAAATTTATAATTGTTTTAATTTTATTATTAACTTATATAATTATATACAATATACAATTATAAATTAATTAATAATAGTATAAATTAAAAAAATAAAAATTAGTATATTATTTATGTATCATAAATAATAAAATAATTTATTACTTTGATACTTCTATAAGTCTAATTTATATATTTATATATATAATATCAATATCATTTAAATATTAGTTTAAAACTTATAATATTTAATAATACTATATTAAATTATTTTATATAATATTATATTTTAATAAATTGATGATTAAATATTAATAATAATTAATATTAAATAATTCTTATAAAATTTTATTAGTTTAATTAATAATATATTATTATTTTACTAATTACTAAATCTATACAATTATTAATTAATATTATATTTATTATATATTATAATTTTATATAATAAATATATAAAGTTAATTTAAATAGATCTATTATTAGTATAATATTTCCTTATAATAATCTCATTCAAAATAAAATAAATTAATATAAACTGGTAATAATTATATTTATTAATTATAAAATAGATCAAATATAATTTAATTTGATATTTTAATTAATAATTTTTTTACGATACTTAATTACGATTCTAAATAGTAAAAATTATTTGCATCAATGACTCAATGTATTTGAAATATTTATTTTAATATTAATAATAATAAATAAGTATAAAAATTATTACTATTTAGAATCATTATAACCTTTTGATTTGTCATAAAATAATTGTTTCAGTTAATACTAGCTTAGACAGATAAAATAATACTAATTTAATAATATTTTCTAAATTAATAAGTAGAAAATTAAAAAATAAATGTGTTCATTGAATCAATAATCTGATTATATTATATAAATAATATTTGTTTATAAATTTAATAAGTAATTTATAATTACTATAAATAAAATAATAATTATATTTATAAATAATTAAAATTAAATGTAATTAAATTATATTTTATTCATAGGTCAATTATTAAATATAGTTTATAATATATATAATATATAAATACTATAATAATATTATATTATTATTTAATTATAACAATTATTTTAATTTTAATTATATAAATAAATTAGATTTAATATTTAAAATTAATATATATTATAATATTAAATATAACTAGTAAAAATATATTTAATAATAATTATTAAAATATTTGTTAAATATTTTGAAAATTAATAAATATAATTATTTATTTATTAGTTATATTAAATTAAAATCAATAATTCATATTAATATCTTTATTTTATTATCATACAAGCTTAATCATAATATAATTTATCTAATAATTATGGTTTAATTAATAAAATATATAATTATTATCCAATAATTGGGTTTAATAAATAAGCATATTGAACAAATAATTTTCTTAATAAATTAGTTTTAATAATTTAATTAATTTAAATATTAATTAGAACAATTAATTATTACTATATATAATAACTATATTATATAAGAATAATAATTTTAATAAAAATATTATAATTATTAAAATTATCTATAATAATTTATTAATTATTTTAAAATTATCATTTTAAATTAATTTAACAAAATAGCTTTATTTGCTGAAATTTTACTTATTAATTTTTGGAATATTAATAAATTTATATTATTTTATTCAAAATATGCTTGCATGAACAGAATGAATTGTTTTATGGCAAAACGAAATGTCATAATGTTTTGAAATAGATAATTGTTTAGATAGTCATTACTGTTTCAACTTGATCGATAAGAAAAAATTGTTTTACAATAAAATAAAATGTCATAATAATTTGAAATATATAATAGTTCAAATGGACATGACTATTTGAACTGGTTCGGCAAACTAATTAATTTTTTAAATCTTCAACTTATTAATTTTAAGAATGTTAATATATTAGTATTATTTTATTCCAAATAAACTTGTTTGAATAGAAACAATTGTTTTATAACAAAACAAAAGATCATAACGACTTGAAATATTTATAATATATATTGCTATTTTATATACCAATAGATGAGGCTTGCACTAAATATTATATTATAATATAATGAATTAATAATTAAGTAATAACTTAATATTAAATTGGATAATTTATAATAAGCTTTTATTATTTATAATAAATTTGCTATAATAAATAGTTTACTTATACTTAAAGAATTATTTATTTAAAAATAATTATAATCTTAATAAATAATTAAGACTACTTAATTATAATAAATAGTTATAACAGATATTTATAAGTAATATTATAACATATAAATATTGGTTATTTAGATTTATAATTATTATCAAATATATTTAAATAATTATATGAATAAATTATAAATTATAAACTATAATATATTATAAATATATATTTTCTATAAATAAGTTTATCTAATATTTAATTATATAATTATAATATTACTATAATTTAATATAACTATAATATATTATTATATTAATAAATTAGATAATTATTCAATTTTATAATGATACTAATAATTATGTATTATAATTAATAGTAATATTAAAAATTAAGAATTATTAAAATAATTTATTAATTAATAAATTTAAATATTAATTAGTTGAATATTATTTTAATATGATTATTTTATTAGTATAAATATTAATAATAGTCAAATTTTGAATTAACTCTTCAATTTAATAATCATTAATTATTCAGATTTATTTTTGTTATTTAATATATATATATATATTGTCAATTAAATATTACTAAATCTTATAAAATTATGAATAATAATTATCTACATTATTAAAACTAATAAATATTTAACTATTTTATAATATATAATTAAATATATTGTAATAAGTATAATATAATAATTATCTTAATTATTAATATTTATTATATCAAGTTATATAATATAATTTATATTATATATTTATAATTCATATTTATTTTGTATTAAATAGTTTTATTATTTGTTTAAAATAATATATATTTATTAATAATAAGTATTATTATGTTAAATTAGCATTATTAATTTATATTATTACTAAATATATATTATAGCATTAAATATAACTAGTAAAATTAATATTTAATTTTAATAATCCTAATTATTATATAATAATAATTTAGTATTATTATATTCTAATTGATTATTTTACAGTATAAAATAATTTAGTGGAGTATATTTAATTTATTTAATTAAATAAAGATATTTATATTAGAGTAAATTTATTTAATTATCTATTAAATTCAGTTAATTATTAAATTTATTTATCTTTATAAATTATATTATAACTAGTATAAATTAATAGTTAATTTATAATTAATATTTCTTATGATTTAATTATATAATTTAGTATATTAATTATTATATATAATTCCATTTAAGCTTGTATTATATTATAATTATGTATGAATCATAATAATTATTTATTTTAAATATTATTTTATTTAAATTAATAAATAATAAATAATTATAAATAAATAGAATATTATTGATTAAATCATAACTACTTAATATGAATAATTATTTGAAATTATAATAATTAAATTAAATAAGTATAATTTTAATATTAAATTAAATAAAATTATTTATTTAATAATTAATAACTATATGTTATAATAAAAATTAATAATTAATATATATGGGAGCTTTTTATTGTTTAATAGATATAATAAAAATTATTATTATGCTGCTGGATAATATAATTGATAAGAATAATTATCAATATTATCCATTTGTTTTAGTTCATAAAAGTTTAATCATTAATGATCAAAAACATTGACTTAAATTTTATTAATTATATTGTACATAGAAATATTATAAACTATTATTAATTTATAATAATATAATAGTAAATATTATAAGTTTATTTATATTATTAAATTAACTATAATATTTGAAAATTAACATGTAATTTATAAATTATTAAAGATTAATATAATAATTTATATTTATAATTATAATTAAGTTATTATAAATCTAATAAGTTTAGATAATTATAAATTATAATATATTTATTGAATTCCATTGTTATAATGTTTAATATAATTTAACAATTATAATTAATTATAATAATTGTTATAATGATTAATATATATAATTAGATTATATATTAAAATAATAATAATAATATATTATTATTAATATAATTTAAATTAATATTATTAATTAAATCCTAAATTAATAAGTAAAAAATTTTAAAAATAAATTTGTTTATTTAATCATTTTAAAATAAGTAAAAATATAATAATTAGTTATTATTTTATTGTATTAACTTGTAAAATTATTTATTTATCAATTATAGTAGTAATTAATAAATTGTTATATAATATTTAATAATATAAATTTCAAGTTATAATAAATTATATAATTAGTTATATATTATTATTATTATTATTATAATAATTATATATTATTTGAATATTATATTAATTTTATAATTAAAAATTAGAAATAGATAATAATATTATCTAATATAATATAATTTTATTAATTATATTATACTTAAATTATTATTAAATAATATTATTATTTAAATTAATTTAAATAAAGATTAAAATTATTATTAAATAAGTTATTTATTAATAAATATTGGTACTCATTAAATATTAATTAAACTATTTAATTAAATTACTAATTGATAATAATATTATTAAGTTATAATAATCTCTGTTTTAAAATTAATTTTAAATATATTTAAAAAATTTATTATATAGTATTATTTTATAATTTAGTATTTTATCAAATAATTATACTGATAATGTATGTTAGTTATAATTAATATTATTAAGTTATTATATAATTTATCTAAATAATAATTATAATTAATATTATTAATCATACTAATAATTTAATAATTATAATCTATTTACATAATAACTGCAAATAAACTAATAGTTTATAATAAATTAATTAAATATTGCAATTATTTGTTATTTAAACTTATAATGAACAATCTATATTAATTATAATTATATATATAAATTTAGTATTAATATAAGTTTAAATACTTGTTTCATATCTTACAAGTTTGTTTTAAATAATAATTATTTATTTAACTAAATTATTATAAGGATTTTAATTTTAATATTAATTTATTTTTAATATTATTAAATAATAAATTAATATATTATTTTAATATGGTTTATACTAAATTATTTATTAATCTATTAAATCTAATTAATATATTATCTTTCAAATATTATCTCTTACTTAAAATTATAGATAATTATATAGTTAGAATATAATTGAATATTAAAGATAATATAAAATATTATATATTTTATTAATTAGATAATAAAAAGCCTATTCAAATATTATTTATTATTATTTTAAAACAAAAAGCTAATACTATATTCAATTATTATTTTTTTATTAATATTATGGTAATAATTAAATTATTAAAACTATAATAGATAATTGTTCAAATAAGTTTATTATTTAATTTATTAATTATTTTAATATAAGTTAAGTTTTATAAAACTTATTTAAATTATCAAATAAGTTAAATAAGTTTAAAATAATAAACTTATTAAAATCAATAAGTTGAACAAACAACTATTTGAATATTATTCTAATTTAAGTTTAAATAGTTAAGACTATAAGGAATATAATTATCTTTTAAATTAATAATTATTTAAATAATAAGATTTAATAATTTAAACTTGTTCGGTAAACATATTTATTATTTAAATCTCCAACTATTTCAAAATATTCAATTTATAAGATAAGGGTAATAATTTATTGACATTCAAAAAATTAATAAGCATGAGATTTGAAAAAAAATAAATCTATTTACCGAACAAGTTCAAATAGGTATGACTATTTCAATAAACATCTATTTAAAATCATTACTAATAATAATATCAATATTAGGTATAATTATCGAAATAAATTACAATTGTTATTAAATGACACACTCTTTATTATTATTTTGATTGAATTATATTAATAAGTTTAAATATTATTGACTTTTAGGTATTTGTTAAATAAATAATAATTGTTTAAAACAAACTTGTAAGATATGAAACAAGTATTTGATGACAAAACAAAAGGTAATAAATTAGTATTATTTTTAATTATTAATTAAATTTTAAATATTAATTTTAATTATCAATTTATTTAATTAAATAGAAAATTAATAATTAACAATTAATACTTTAAAGAATTAAATTATAAATATAAATATTTAATTGTAATTATTTTAATTTTCTATTTAATAAAAATAGCATATATTAATAGAAATATATTTGTAATATGACATGTATAATTTAATTAATTATATTATATTATTTTATTTCTTTTGTTTAAATTATACGATATATATTATAAATATTTATTAACAATCATTATAACATTATACTAAAATAAAATAAAAATATATATGTAAAATTAAAAGTTATTATTAATACAAATAAATCTAATTATTATGTTATAATTAATAATAATTAAGATAATAATATAGTTATCTTAAATACTAAATTTAATTTTTATCTTAAATAATAATTACTAAATTATTAAGGATAAATTAGTTTAATTTATATTTTAATTAAATATATTTAATAATTATTATTAAATATATTTTTACTAGTTATATTTAATACTATAATATATATTAATTTTAAATATTAAATCTAATTTATTTATATAATGAAAATTATTTAAAATTTTTGTTTAAATTTTAACTATATAGATTACAACTAAATAAAATTTATAGTTAATAATTTAATAAATTATATAATCCAAATCATAAGAATTATTATTTATTTATAATTAAGTAAAAATATAAATAATAAGAATTTATATTTAATAAATTAATAACTAAAATTATCTTTAATTCTTTTTAAATAATATAAAAGAATTAAGCCATAAGCATAATAATAACTATAACTCTAATTAATTTGAAATATTAATTAAATCATTCTTATTAATAGTATATATTTTAATTAAATATTAAAATATTATAAAACTATTATATAAATTATTAAACCAAATTTATAATTGTTTTAATTTTATTATTAACTTATATAATTATATACAATATACAATTATAAATTAATTAATAATAGTATAAATTAAAAAAATAAAAATTAGTATATTATTTATGTATCATAAATAATAAAATAATTTATTACTTTGATACTTCTATAAGTCTAATTTATATATTTATATATATAATATCAATATCATTTAAATATTAGTTTAAAACTTATAATATTTAATAATACTATATTAAATTATTTTATATAATATTATATTTTAATAAATTGATGATTAAATATTAATAATAATTAATATTAAATAATTCTTATAAAATTTTATTAGTTTAATTAATAATATATTATTATTTTACTAATTACTAAATCTATACAATTATTAATTAATATTATATTTATTATATATTATAATTTTATATAATAAATATATAAAGTTAATTTAAATAGATCTATTATTAGTATAATATTTCCTTATAATAATCTCATTCAAAATAAAATAAATTAATATAAACTGGTAATAATTATATTTATTAATTATAAAATAGATCAAATATAATTTAATTTGATATTTTAATTAATAATTTTTTTACGATACTTAATTACGATTCTAAATAGTAAAAATTATTTGCATCAATGACTCAATGTATTTGAAATATTTATTTTAATATTAATAATAATAAATAAGTATAAAAATTATTACTATTTAGAATCATTATAACCTTTTGATTTGTCATAAAATAATTGTTTCAGTTAATACTAGCTTAGACAGATAAAATAATACTAATTTAATAATATTTTCTAAATTAATAAGTAGAAAATTAAAAAATAAATGTGTTCATTGAATCAATAATCTGATTATATTATATAAATAATATTTGTTTATAAATTTAATAAGTAATTTATAATTACTATAAATAAAATAATAATTATATTTATAAATAATTAAAATTAAATGTAATTAAATTATATTTTATTCATAGGTCAATTATTAAATATAGTTTATAATATATATAATATATAAATACTATAATAATATTATATTATTATTTAATTATAACAATTATTTTAATTTTAATTATATAAATAAATTAGATTTAATATTTAAAATTAATATATATTATAATATTAAATATAACTAGTAAAAATATATTTAATAATAATTATTAAAATATTTGTTAAATATTTTGAAAATTAATAAATATAATTATTTATTTATTAGTTATATTAAATTAAAATCAATAATTCATATTAATATCTTTATTTTATTATCATACAAGCTTAATCATAATATAATTTATCTAATAATTATGGTTTAATTAATAAAATATATAATTATTATCCAATAATTGGGTTTAATAAATAAGCATATTGAACAAATAATTTTCTTAATAAATTAGTTTTAATAATTTAATTAATTTAAATATTAATTAGAACAATTAATTATTACTATATATAATAACTATATTATATAAGAATAATAATTTTAATAAAAATATTATAATTATTAAAATTATCTATAATAATTTATTAATTATTTTAAAATTATCATTTTAAATTAATTTAACAAAATAGCTTTATTTGCTGAAATTTTACTTATTAATTTTTGGAATATTAATAAATTTATATTATTTTATTCAAAATATGCTTGCATGAACAGAATGAATTGTTTTATGGCAAAACGAAATGTCATAATGTTTTGAAATAGATAATTGTTTAGATAGTCATTACTGTTTCAACTTGATCGATAAGAAAAAATTGTTTTACAATAAAATAAAATGTCATAATAATTTGAAATATATAATAGTTCAAATGGACATGACTATTTGAACTGGTTCGGCAAACTAATTAATTTTTTAAATCTTCAACTTATTAATTTTAAGAATGTTAATATATTAGTATTATTTTATTCCAAATAAACTTGTTTGAATAGAAACAATTGTTTTATAACAAAACAAAAGATCATAACGACTTGAAATATTTATAATATATATTGCTATTTTATATACCAATAGATGAGGCTTGCACTAAATATTATATTATAATATAATGAATTAATAATTAAGTAATAACTTAATATTAAATTGGATAATTTATAATAAGCTTTTATTATTTATAATAAATTTGCTATAATAAATAGTTTACTTATACTTAAAGAATTATTTATTTAAAAATAATTATAATCTTAATAAATAATTAAGACTACTTAATTATAATAAATAGTTATAACAGATATTTATAAGTAATATTATAACATATAAATATTGGTTATTTAGATTTATAATTATTATCAAATATATTTAAATAATTATATGAATAAATTATAAATTATAAACTATAATATATTATAAATATATATTTTCTATAAATAAGTTTATCTAATATTTAATTATATAATTATAATATTACTATAATTTAATATAACTATAATATATTATTATATTAATAAATTAGATAATTATTCAATTTTATAATGATACTAATAATTATGTATTATAATTAATAGTAATATTAAAAATTAAGAATTATTAAAATAATTTATTAATTAATAAATTTAAATATTAATTAGTTGAATATTATTTTAATATGATTATTTTATTAGTATAAATATTAATAATAGTCAAATTTTGAATTAACTCTTCAATTTAATAATCATTAATTATTCAGATTTATTTTTGTTATTTAATATATATATATATATTGTCAATTAAATATTACTAAATCTTATAAAATTATGAATAATAATTATCTACATTATTAAAACTAATAAATATTTAACTATTTTATAATATATAATTAAATATATTGTAATAAGTATAATATAATAATTATCTTAATTATTAATATTTATTATATCAAGTTATATAATATAATTTATATTATATATTTATAATTCATATTTATTTTGTATTAAATAGTTTTATTATTTGTTTAAAATAATATATATTTATTAATAATAAGTATTATTATGTTAAATTAGCATTATTAATTTATATTATTACTAAATATATATTATAGCATTAAATATAACTAGTAAAATTAATATTTAATTTTAATAATCCTAATTATTATATAATAATAATTTAGTATTATTATATTCTAATTGATTATTTTACAGTATAAAATAATTTAGTGGAGTATATTTAATTTATTTAATTAAATAAAGATATTTATATTAGAGTAAATTTATTTAATTATCTATTAAATTCAGTTAATTATTAAATTTATTTATCTTTATAAATTATATTATAACTAGTATAAATTAATAGTTAATTTATAATTAATATTTCTTATGATTTAATTATATAATTTAGTATATTAATTATTATATATAATTCCATTTAAGCTTGTATTATATTATAATTATGTATGAATCATAATAATTATTTATTTTAAATATTATTTTATTTAAATTAATAAATAATAAATAATTATAAATAAATAGAATATTATTGATTAAATCATAACTACTTAATATGAATAATTATTTGAAATTATAATAATTAAATTAAATAAGTATAATTTTAATATTAAATTAAATAAAATTATTTATTTAATAATTAATAACTATATGTTATAATAAAAATTAATAATTAATATATATGGGAGCTTTTTATTGTTTAATAGATATAATAAAAATTATTATTATGCTGCTGGATAATATAATTGATAAGAATAATTATCAATATTATCCATTTGTTTTAGTTCATAAAAGTTTAATCATTAATGATCAAAAACATTGACTTAAATTTTATTAATTATATTGTACATAGAAATATTATAAACTATTATTAATTTATAATAATATAATAGTAAATATTATAAGTTTATTTATATTATTAAATTAACTATAATATTTGAAAATTAACATGTAATTTATAAATTATTAAAGATTAATATAATAATTTATATTTATAATTATAATTAAGTTATTATAAATCTAATAAGTTTAGATAATTATAAATTATAATATATTTATTGAATTCCATTGTTATAATGTTTAATATAATTTAACAATTATAATTAATTATAATAATTGTTATAATGATTAATATATATAATTAGATTATATATTAAAATAATAATAATAATATATTATTATTAATATAATTTAAATTAATATTATTAATTAAATCCTAAATTAATAAGTAAAAAATTTTAAAAATAAATTTGTTTATTTAATCATTTTAAAATAAGTAAAAATATAATAATTAGTTATTATTTTATTGTATTAACTTGTAAAATTATTTATTTATCAATTATAGTAGTAATTAATAAATTGTTATATAATATTTAATAATATAAATTTCAAGTTATAATAAATTATATAATTAGTTATATATTATTATTATTATTATTATAATAATTATATATTATTTGAATATTATATTAATTTTATAATTAAAAATTAGAAATAGATAATAATATTATCTAATATAATATAATTTTATTAATTATATTATACTTAAATTATTATTAAATAATATTATTATTTAAATTAATTTAAATAAAGATTAAAATTATTATTAAATAAGTTATTTATTAATAAATATTGGTACTCATTAAATATTAATTAAACTATTTAATTAAATTACTAATTGATAATAATATTATTAAGTTATAATAATCTCTGTTTTAAAATTAATTTTAAATATATTTAAAAAATTTATTATATAGTATTATTTTATAATTTAGTATTTTATCAAATAATTATACTGATAATGTATGTTAGTTATAATTAATATTATTAAGTTATTATATAATTTATCTAAATAATAATTATAATTAATATTATTAATCATACTAATAATTTAATAATTATAATCTATTTACATAATAACTGCAAATAAACTAATAGTTTATAATAAATTAATTAAATATTGCAATTATTTGTTATTTAAACTTATAATGAACAATCTATATTAATTATAATTATATATATAAATTTAGTATTAATATAAGTTTAAATACTTGTTTCATATCTTACAAGTTTGTTTTAAATAATAATTATTTATTTAACTAAATTATTATAAGGATTTTAATTTTAATATTAATTTATTTTTAATATTATTAAATAATAAATTAATATATTATTTTAATATGGTTTATACTAAATTATTTATTAATCTATTAAATCTAATTAATATATTATCTTTCAAATATTATCTCTTACTTAAAATTATAGATAATTATATAGTTAGAATATAATTGAATATTAAAGATAATATAAAATATTATATATTTTATTAATTAGATAATAAAAAGCCTATTCAAATATTATTTATTATTATTTTAAAACAAAAAGCTAATACTATATTCAATTATTATTTTTTTATTAATATTATGGTAATAATTAAATTATTAAAACTATAATAGATAATTGTTCAAATAAGTTTATTATTTAATTTATTAATTATTTTAATATAAGTTAAGTTTTATAAAACTTATTTAAATTATCAAATAAGTTAAATAAGTTTAAAATAATAAACTTATTAAAATCAATAAGTTGAACAAACAACTATTTGAATATTATTCTAATTTAAGTTTAAATAGTTAAGACTATAAGGAATATAATTATCTTTTAAATTAATAATTATTTAAATAATAAGATTTAATAATTTAAACTTGTTCGGTAAACATATTTATTATTTAAATCTCCAACTATTTCAAAATATTCAATTTATAAGATAAGGGTAATAATTTATTGACATTCAAAAAATTAATAAGCATGAGATTTGAAAAAAAATAAATCTATTTACCGAACAAGTTCAAATAGGTATGACTATTTCAATAAACATCTATTTAAAATCATTACTAATAATAATATCAATATTAGGTATAATTATCGAAATAAATTACAATTGTTATTAAATGACACACTCTTTATTATTATTTTGATTGAATTATATTAATAAGTTTAAATATTATTGACTTTTAGGTATTTGTTAAATAAATAATAATTGTTTAAAACAAACTTGTAAGATATGAAACAAGTATTTGATGACAAAACAAAAGGTAATAAATTAGTATTATTTTTAATTATTAATTAAATTTTAAATATTAATTTTAATTATCAATTTATTTAATTAAATAGAAAATTAATAATTAACAATTAATACTTTAAAGAATTAAATTATAAATATAAATATTTAATTGTAATTATTTTAATTTTCTATTTAATAAAAATAGCATATATTAATAGAAATATATTTGTAATATGACATGTATAATTTAATTAATTATATTATATTATTTTATTTCTTTTGTTTAAATTATACGATATATATTATAAATATTTATTAACAATCATTATAACATTATACTAAAATAAAATAAAAATATATATGTAAAATTAAAAGTTATTATTAATACAAATAAATCTAATTATTATGTTATAATTAATAATAATTAAGATAATAATATAGTTATCTTAAATACTAAATTTAATTTTTATCTTAAATAATAATTACTAAATTATTAAGGATAAATTAGTTTAATTTATATTTTAATTAAATATATTTAATAATTATTATTAAATATATTTTTACTAGTTATATTTAATACTATAATATATATTAATTTTAAATATTAAATCTAATTTATTTATATAATGAAAATTATTTAAAATTTTTGTTTAAATTTTAACTATATAGATTACAACTAAATAAAATTTATAGTTAATAATTTAATAAATTATATAATCCAAATCATAAGAATTATTATTTATTTATAATTAAGTAAAAATATAAATAATAAGAATTTATATTTAATAAATTAATAACTAAAATTATCTTTAATTCTTTTTAAATAATATAAAAGAATTAAGCCATAAGCATAATAATAACTATAACTCTAATTAATTTGAAATATTAATTAAATCATTCTTATTAATAGTATATATTTTAATTAAATATTAAAATATTATAAAACTATTATATAAATTATTAAACCAAATTTATAATTGTTTTAATTTTATTATTAACTTATATAATTATATACAATATACAATTATAAATTAATTAATAATAGTATAAATTAAAAAAATAAAAATTAGTATATTATTTATGTATCATAAATAATAAAATAATTTATTACTTTGATACTTCTATAAGTCTAATTTATATATTTATATATATAATATCAATATCATTTAAATATTAGTTTAAAACTTATAATATTTAATAATACTATATTAAATTATTTTATATAATATTATATTTTAATAAATTGATGATTAAATATTAATAATAATTAATATTAAATAATTCTTATAAAATTTTATTAGTTTAATTAATAATATATTATTATTTTACTAATTACTAAATCTATACAATTATTAATTAATATTATATTTATTATATATTATAATTTTATATAATAAATATATAAAGTTAATTTAAATAGATCTATTATTAGTATAATATTTCCTTATAATAATCTCATTCAAAATAAAATAAATTAATATAAACTGGTAATAATTATATTTATTAATTATAAAATAGATCAAATATAATTTAATTTGATATTTTAATTAATAATTTTTTTACGATACTTAATTACGATTCTAAATAGTAAAAATTATTTGCATCAATGACTCAATGTATTTGAAATATTTATTTTAATATTAATAATAATAAATAAGTATAAAAATTATTACTATTTAGAATCATTATAACCTTTTGATTTGTCATAAAATAATTGTTTCAGTTAATACTAGCTTAGACAGATAAAATAATACTAATTTAATAATATTTTCTAAATTAATAAGTAGAAAATTAAAAAATAAATGTGTTCATTGAATCAATAATCTGATTATATTATATAAATAATATTTGTTTATAAATTTAATAAGTAATTTATAATTACTATAAATAAAATAATAATTATATTTATAAATAATTAAAATTAAATGTAATTAAATTATATTTTATTCATAGGTCAATTATTAAATATAGTTTATAATATATATAATATATAAATACTATAATAATATTATATTATTATTTAATTATAACAATTATTTTAATTTTAATTATATAAATAAATTAGATTTAATATTTAAAATTAATATATATTATAATATTAAATATAACTAGTAAAAATATATTTAATAATAATTATTAAAATATTTGTTAAATATTTTGAAAATTAATAAATATAATTATTTATTTATTAGTTATATTAAATTAAAATCAATAATTCATATTAATATCTTTATTTTATTATCATACAAGCTTAATCATAATATAATTTATCTAATAATTATGGTTTAATTAATAAAATATATAATTATTATCCAATAATTGGGTTTAATAAATAAGCATATTGAACAAATAATTTTCTTAATAAATTAGTTTTAATAATTTAATTAATTTAAATATTAATTAGAACAATTAATTATTACTATATATAATAACTATATTATATAAGAATAATAATTTTAATAAAAATATTATAATTATTAAAATTATCTATAATAATTTATTAATTATTTTAAAATTATCATTTTAAATTAATTTAACAAAATAGCTTTATTTGCTGAAATTTTACTTATTAATTTTTGGAATATTAATAAATTTATATTATTTTATTCAAAATATGCTTGCATGAACAGAATGAATTGTTTTATGGCAAAACGAAATGTCATAATGTTTTGAAATAGATAATTGTTTAGATAGTCATTACTGTTTCAACTTGATCGATAAGAAAAAATTGTTTTACAATAAAATAAAATGTCATAATAATTTGAAATATATAATAGTTCAAATGGACATGACTATTTGAACTGGTTCGGCAAACTAATTAATTTTTTAAATCTTCAACTTATTAATTTTAAGAATGTTAATATATTAGTATTATTTTATTCCAAATAAACTTGTTTGAATAGAAACAATTGTTTTATAACAAAACAAAAGATCATAACGACTTGAAATATTTATAATATATATTGCTATTTTATATACCAATAGATGAGGCTTGCACTAAATATTATATTATAATATAATGAATTAATAATTAAGTAATAACTTAATATTAAATTGGATAATTTATAATAAGCTTTTATTATTTATAATAAATTTGCTATAATAAATAGTTTACTTATACTTAAAGAATTATTTATTTAAAAATAATTATAATCTTAATAAATAATTAAGACTACTTAATTATAATAAATAGTTATAACAGATATTTATAAGTAATATTATAACATATAAATATTGGTTATTTAGATTTATAATTATTATCAAATATATTTAAATAATTATATGAATAAATTATAAATTATAAACTATAATATATTATAAATATATATTTTCTATAAATAAGTTTATCTAATATTTAATTATATAATTATAATATTACTATAATTTAATATAACTATAATATATTATTATATTAATAAATTAGATAATTATTCAATTTTATAATGATACTAATAATTATGTATTATAATTAATAGTAATATTAAAAATTAAGAATTATTAAAATAATTTATTAATTAATAAATTTAAATATTAATTAATTGAATATTATTTTAATATGATTATTTTATTAGTATAAATATTAATAATAGTCAAATTTTGAATTAACTCTTCAATTTAATAATCATTAATTATTCAGATTTATTTTTGTTATTTAATATATATATATATATTGTCAATTAAATATTACTAAATCTTATAAAATTATGAATAATAATTATCTACATTATTAAAACTAATAAATATTTAACTATTTTATAATATATAATTAAATATATTGTAATAAGTATAATATAATAATTATCTTAATTATTAATATTTATTATATCAAGTTATATAATATAATTTATATTATATATTTATAATTCATATTTATTTTGTATTAAATAGTTTTATTATTTGTTTAAAATAATATATATTTATTAATAATAAGTATTATTATGTTAAATTAGCATTATTAATTTATATTATTACTAAATATATATTATAGCATTAAATATAACTAGTAAAATTAATATTTAATTTTAATAATCCTAATTATTATATAATAATAATTTAGTATTATTATATTCTAATTGATTATTTTACAGTATAAAATAATTTAGTGGAGTATATTTAATTTATTTAATTAAATAAAGATATTTATATTAGAGTAAATTTATTTAATTATCTATTAAATTCAGTTAATTATTAAATTTATTTATCTTTATAAATTATATTATAACTAGTATAAATTAATAGTTAATTTATAATTAATATTTCTTATGATTTAATTATATAATTTAGTATATTAATTATTATATATAATTCCATTTAAGCTTGTATTATATTATAATTATGTATGAATCATAATAATTATTTATTTTAAATATTATTTTATTTAAATTAATAAATAATAAATAATTATAAATAAATAGAATATTATTGATTAAATCATAACTACTTAATATGAATAATTATTTGAAATTATAATAATTAAATTAAATAAGTATAATTTTAATATTAAATTAAATAAAATTATTTATTTAATAATTAATAACTATATGTTATAATAAAAATTAATAATTAATATATATGGGAGCTTTTTATTGTTTAATAGATATAATAAAAATTATTATTATGCTGCTGGATAATATAATTGATAAGAATAATTATCAATATTATCCATTTGTTTTAGTTCATAAAAGTTTAATCATTAATGATCAAAAACATTGACTTAAATTTTATTAATTATATTGTACATAGAAATATTATAAACTATTATTAATTTATAATAATATAATAGTAAATATTATAAGTTTATTTATATTATTAAATTAACTATAATATTTGAAAATTAACATGTAATTTATAAATTATTAAAGATTAATATAATAATTTATATTTATAATTATAATTAAGTTATTATAAATCTAATAAGTTTAGATAATTATAAATTATAATATATTTATTGAATTCCATTGTTATAATGTTTAATATAATTTAACAATTATAATTAATTATAATAATTGTTATAATGATTAATATATATAATTAGATTATATATTAAAATAATAATAATAATATATTATTATTAATATAATTTAAATTAATATTATTAATTAAATCCTAAATTAATAAGTAAAAAATTTTAAAAATAAATTTGTTTATTTAATCATTTTAAAATAAGTAAAAATATAATAATTAGTTATTATTTTATTGTATTAACTTGTAAAATTATTTATTTATCAATTATAGTAGTAATTAATAAATTGTTATATAATATTTAATAATATAAATTTCAAGTTATAATAAATTATATAATTAGTTATATATTATTATTATTATTATTATAATAATTATATATTATTTGAATATTATATTAATTTTATAATTAAAAATTAGAAATAGATAATAATATTATCTAATATAATATAATTTTATTAATTATATTATACTTAAATTATTATTAAATAATATTATTATTTAAATTAATTTAAATAAAGATTAAAATTATTATTAAATAAGTTATTTATTAATAAATATTGGTACTCATTAAATATTAATTAAACTATTTAATTAAATTACTAATTGATAATAATATTATTAAGTTATAATAATCTCTGTTTTAAAATTAATTTTAAATATATTTAAAAAATTTATTATATAGTATTATTTTATAATTTAGTATTTTATCAAATAATTATACTGATAATGTATGTTAGTTATAATTAATATTATTAAGTTATTATATAATTTATCTAAATAATAATTATAATTAATATTATTAATCATACTAATAATTTAATAATTATAATCTATTTACATAATAACTGCAAATAAACTAATAGTTTATAATAAATTAATTAAATATTGCAATTATTTGTTATTTAAACTTATAATGAACAATCTATATTAATTATAATTATATATATAAATTTAGTATTAATATAAGTTTAAATACTTGTTTCATATCTTACAAGTTTGTTTTAAATAATAATTATTTATTTAACTAAATTATTATAAGGATTTTAATTTTAATATTAATTTATTTTTAATATTATTAAATAATAAATTAATATATTATTTTAATATGGTTTATACTAAATTATTTATTAATCTATTAAATCTAATTAATATATTATCTTTCAAATATTATCTCTTACTTAAAATTATAGATAATTATATAGTTAGAATATAATTGAATATTAAAGATAATATAAAATATTATATATTTTATTAATTAGATAATAAAAAGCCTATTCAAATATTATTTATTATTATTTTAAAACAAAAAGCTAATACTATATTCAATTATTATTTTTTTATTAATATTATGGTAATAATTAAATTATTAAAACTATAATAGATAATTGTTCAAATAAGTTTATTATTTAATTTATTAATTATTTTAATATAAGTTAAGTTTTATAAAACTTATTTAAATTATCAAATAAGTTAAATAAGTTTAAAATAATAAACTTATTAAAATCAATAAGTTGAACAAACAACTATTTGAATATTATTCTAATTTAAGTTTAAATAGTTAAGACTATAAGGAATATAATTATCTTTTAAATTAATAATTATTTAAATAATAAGATTTAATAATTTAAACTTGTTCGGTAAACATATTTATTATTTAAATCTCCAACTATTTCAAAATATTCAATTTATAAGATAAGGGTAATAATTTATTGACATTCAAAAAATTAATAAGCATGAGATTTGAAAAAAAATAAATCTATTTACCGAACAAGTTCAAATAGGTATGACTATTTCAATAAACATCTATTTAAAATCATTACTAATAATAATATCAATATTAGGTATAATTATCGAAATAAATTACAATTGTTATTAAATGACACACTCTTTATTATTATTTTGATTGAATTATATTAATAAGTTTAAATATTATTGACTTTTAGGTATTTGTTAAATAAATAATAATTGTTTAAAACAAACTTGTAAGATATGAAACAAGTATTTGATGACAAAACAAAAGGTAATAAATTAGTATTATTTTTAATTATTAATTAAATTTTAAATATTAATTTTAATTATCAATTTATTTAATTAAATAGAAAATTAATAATTAACAATTAATACTTTAAAGAATTAAATTATAAATATAAATATTTAATTGTAATTATTTTAATTTTCTATTTAATAAAAATAGCATATATTAATAGAAATATATTTGTAATATGACATGTATAATTTAATTAATTATATTATATTATTTTATTTCTTTTGTTTAAATTATACGATATATATTATAAATATTTATTAACAATCATTATAACATTATACTAAAATAAAATAAAAATATATATGTAAAATTAATATTAAATAATTCTTATAAAATTTTATTAGTTTAATTAATAATATATTATTATTTTACTAATTACTAAATCTATACAATTATTAATTAATATTATATTTATTATATATTATAATTTTATATAATAAATATATAAAGTTAATTTAAATAGATCTATTATTAGTATAATATTTCCTTATAATAATCTCATTCAAAATAAAATAAATTAATATAAACTGGTAATAATTATATTTATTAATTATAAAATAGATCAAATATAATTTAATTTGATATTTTAATTAATAATTTTTTTACGATACTTAATTACGATTCTAAATAGTAAAAATTATTTGCATCAATGACTCAATGTATTTGAAATATTTATTTTAATATTAATAATAATAAATAAGTATAAAAATTATTACTATTTAGAATCATTATAACCTTTTGATTTGTCATAAAATAATTGTTTCAGTTAATACTAGCTTAGACAGATAAAATAATACTAATTTAATAATATTTTCTAAATTAATAAGTAGAAAATTAAAAAATAAATGTGTTCATTGAATCAATAATCTGATTATATTATATAAATAATATTTGTTTATAAATTTAATAAGTAATTTATAATTACTATAAATAAAATAATAATTATATTTATAAATAATTAAAATTAAATGTAATTAAATTATATTTTATTCATAGGTCAATTATTAAATATAGTTTATAATATATATAATATATAAATACTATAATAATATTATATTATTATTTAATTATAACAATTATTTTAATTTTAATTATATAAATAAATTAGATTTAATATTTAAAATTAATATATATTATAATATTAAATATAACTAGTAAAAATATATTTAATAATAATTATTAAAATATTTGTTAAATATTTTGAAAATTAATAAATATAATTATTTATTTATTAGTTATATTAAATTAAAATCAATAATTCATATTAATATCTTTATTTTATTATCATACAAGCTTAATCATAATATAATTTATCTAATAATTATGGTTTAATTAATAAAATATATAATTATTATCCAATAATTGGGTTTAATAAATAAGCATATTGAACAAATAATTTTCTTAATAAATTAGTTTTAATAATTTAATTAATTTAAATATTAATTAGAACAATTAATTATTACTATATATAATAACTATATTATATAAGAATAATAATTTTAATAAAAATATTATAATTATTAAAATTATCTATAATAATTTATTAATTATTTTAAAATTATCATTTTAAATTAATTTAACAAAATAGCTTTATTTGCTGAAATTTTACTTATTAATTTTTGGAATATTAATAAATTTATATTATTTTATTCAAAATATGCTTGCATGAACAGAATGAATTGTTTTATGGCAAAACGAAATGTCATAATGTTTTGAAATAGATAATTGTTTAGATAGTCATTACTGTTTCAACTTGATCGATAAGAAAAAATTGTTTTACAATAAAATAAAATGTCATAATAATTTGAAATATATAATAGTTCAAATGGACATGACTATTTGAACTGGTTCGGCAAACTAATTAATTTTTTAAATCTTCAACTTATTAATTTTAAGAATGTTAATATATTAGTATTATTTTATTCCAAATAAACTTGTTTGAATAGAAACAATTGTTTTATAACAAAACAAAAGATCATAACGACTTGAAATATTTATAATATATATTGCTATTTTATATACCAATAGATGAGGCTTGCACTAAATATTATATTATAATATAATGAATTAATAATTAAGTAATAACTTAATATTAAATTGGATAATTTATAATAAGCTTTTATTATTTATAATAAATTTGCTATAATAAATAGTTTACTTATACTTAAAGAATTATTTATTTAAAAATAATTATAATCTTAATAAATAATTAAGACTACTTAATTATAATAAATAGTTATAACAGATATTTATAAGTAATATTATAACATATAAATATTGGTTATTTAGATTTATAATTATTATCAAATATATTTAAATAATTATATGAATAAATTATAAATTATAAACTATAATATATTATAAATATATATTTTCTATAAATAAGTTTATCTAATATTTAATTATATAATTATAATATTACTATAATTTAATATAACTATAATATATTATTATATTAATAAATTAGATAATTATTCAATTTTATAATGATACTAATAATTATGTATTATAATTAATAGTAATATTAAAAATTAAGAATTATTAAAATAATTTATTAATTAATAAATTTAAATATTAATTAGTTGAATATTATTTTAATATGATTATTTTATTAGTATAAATATTAATAATAGTCAAATTTTGAATTAACTCTTCAATTTAATAATCATTAATTATTCAGATTTATTTTTGTTATTTAATATATATATATATATTGTCAATTAAATATTACTAAATCTTATAAAATTATGAATAATAATTATCTACATTATTAAAACTAATAAATATTTAACTATTTTATAATATATAATTAAATATATTGTAATAAGTATAATATAATAATTATCTTAATTATTAATATTTATTATATCAAGTTATATAATATAATTTATATTATATATTTATAATTCATATTTATTTTGTATTAAATAGTTTTATTATTTGTTTAAAATAATATATATTTATTAATAATAAGTATTATTATGTTAAATTAGCATTATTAATTTATATTATTACTAAATATATATTATAGCATTAAATATAACTAGTAAAATTAATATTTAATTTTAATAATCCTAATTATTATATAATAATAATTTAGTATTATTATATTCTAATTGATTATTTTACAGTATAAAATAATTTAGTGGAGTATATTTAATTTATTTAATTAAATAAAGATATTTATATTAGAGTAAATTTATTTAATTATCTATTAAATTCAGTTAATTATTAAATTTATTTATCTTTATAAATTATATTATAACTAGTATAAATTAATAGTTAATTTATAATTAATATTTCTTATGATTTAATTATATAATTTAGTATATTAATTATTATATATAATTCCATTTAAGCTTGTATTATATTATAATTATGTATGAATCATAATAATTATTTATTTTAAATATTATTTTATTTAAATTAATAAATAATAAATAATTATAAATAAATAGAATATTATTGATTAAATCATAACTACTTAATATGAATAATTATTTGAAATTATAATAATTAAATTAAATAAGTATAATTTTAATATTAAATTAAATAAAATTATTTATTTAATAATTAATAACTATATGTTATAATAAAAATTAATAATTAATATATATGGGAGCTTTTTATTGTTTAATAGATATAATAAAAATTATTATTATGCTGCTGGATAA
Source organism: Durio zibethinus (assembly GCF_047325235.1). Taxonomy (NCBI): domain Eukaryota; kingdom Viridiplantae; phylum Streptophyta; class Magnoliopsida; order Malvales; family Malvaceae; genus Durio; species Durio zibethinus. The sequence continues at coordinate 15,618,523 of NC_143174.1, forward strand.
TATAATTGATAAGAATAATTATCAATATTATCCATTTGTTTTAGTTCATAAAAGTTTAATCATTAATGATCAAAAACATTGACTTAAATTTTATTAATTATATTGTACATAGAAATATTATAAACTATTATTAATTTATAATAATATAATAGTAAATATTATAAGTTTATTTATATTATTAAATTAACTATAATATTTGAAAATTAACATGTAATTTATAAATTATTAAAGATTAATATAATAATTTATATTTATAATTATAATTAAGTTATTATAAATCTAATAAGTTTAGATAATTATAAATTATAATATATTTATTGAATTCCATTGTTATAATGTTTAATATAATTTAACAATTATAATTAATTATAATAATTGTTATAATGATTAATATATATAATTAGATTATATATTAAAATAATAATAATAATATATTATTATTAATATAATTTAAATTAATATTATTAATTAAATCCTAAATTAATAAGTAAAAAATTTTAAAAATAAATTTGTTTATTTAATCATTTTAAAATAAGTAAAAATATAATAATTAGTTATTATTTTATTGTATTAACTTGTAAAATTATTTATTTATCAATTATAGTAGTAATTAATAAATTGTTATATAATATTTAATAATATAAATTTCAAGTTATAATAAATTATATAATTAGTTATATATTATTATTATTATTATTATAATAATTATATATTATTTGAATATTATATTAATTTTATAATTAAAAATTAGAAATAGATAATAATATTATCTAATATAATATAATTTTATTAATTATATTATACTTAAATTATTATTAAATAATATTATTATTTAAATTAATTTAAATAAAGATTAAAATTATTATTAAATAAGTTATTTATTAATAAATATTGGTACTCATTAAATATTAATTAAACTATTTAATTAAATTACTAATTGATAATAATATTATTAAGTTATAATAATCTCTGTTTTAAAATTAATTTTAAATATATTTAAAAAATTTATTATATAGTATTATTTTATAATTTAGTATTTTATCAAATAATTATACTGATAATGTATGTTAGTTATAATTAATATTATTAAGTTATTATATAATTTATCTAAATAATAATTATAATTAATATTATTAATCATACTAATAATTTAATAATTATAATCTATTTACATAATAACTGCAAATAAACTAATAGTTTATAATAAATTAATTAAATATTGCAATTATTTGTTATTTAAACTTATAATGAACAATCTATATTAATTATAATTATATATATAAATTTAGTATTAATATAAGTTTAAATACTTGTTTCATATCTTACAAGTTTGTTTTAAATAATAATTATTTATTTAACTAAATTATTATAAGGATTTTAATTTTAATATTAATTTATTTTTAATATTATTAAATAATAAATTAATATATTATTTTAATATGGTTTATACTAAATTATTTATTAATCTATTAAATCTAATTAATATATTATCTTTCAAATATTATCTCTTACTTAAAATTATAGATAATTATATAGTTAGAATATAATTGAATATTAAAGATAATATAAAATATTATATATTTTATTAATTAGATAATAAAAAGCCTATTCAAATATTATTTATTATTATTTTAAAACAAAAAGCTAATACTATATTCAATTATTATTTTTTTATTAATATTATGGTAATAATTAAATTATTAAAACTATAATAGATAATTGTTCAAATAAGTTTATTATTTAATTTATTAATTATTTTAATATAAGTTAAGTTTTATAAAACTTATTTAAATTATCAAATAAGTTAAATAAGTTTAAAATAATAAACTTATTAAAATCAATAAGTTGAACAAACAACTATTTGAATATTATTCTAATTTAAGTTTAAATAGTTAAGACTATAAGGAATATAATTATCTTTTAAATTAATAATTATTTAAATAATAAGATTTAATAATTTAAACTTGTTCGGTAAACATATTTATTATTTAAATCTCCAACTATTTCAAAATATTCAATTTATAAGATAAGGGTAATAATTTATTGACATTCAAAAAATTAATAAGCATGAGATTTGAAAAAAAATAAATCTATTTACCGAACAAGTTCAAATAGGTATGACTATTTCAATAAACATCTATTTAAAATCATTACTAATAATAATATCAATATTAGGTATAATTATCGAAATAAATTACAATTGTTATTAAATGACACACTCTTTATTATTATTTTGATTGAATTATATTAATAAGTTTAAATATTATTGACTTTTAGGTATTTGTTAAATAAATAATAATTGTTTAAAACAAACTTGTAAGATATGAAACAAGTATTTGATGACAAAACAAAAGGTAATAAATTAGTATTATTTTTAATTATTAATTAAATTTTAAATATTAATTTTAATTATCAATTTATTTAATTAAATAGAAAATTAATAATTAACAATTAATACTTTAAAGAATTAAATTATAAATATAAATATTTAATTGTAATTATTTTAATTTTCTATTTAATAAAAATAGCATATATTAATAGAAATATATTTGTAATATGACATGTATAATTTAATTAATTATATTATATTATTTTATTTCTTTTGTTTAAATTATACGATATATATTATAAATATTTATTAACAATCATTATAACATTATACTAAAATAAAATAAAAATATATATGTAAAATTAAAAGTTATTATTAATACAAATAAATCTAATTATTATGTTATAATTAATAATAATTAAGATAATAATATAGTTATCTTAAATACTAAATTTAATTTTTATCTTAAATAATAATTACTAAATTATTAAGGATAAATTAGTTTAATTTATATTTTAATTAAATATATTTAATAATTATTATTAAATATATTTTTACTAGTTATATTTAATACTATAATATATATTAATTTTAAATATTAAATCTAATTTATTTATATAATGAAAATTATTTAAAATTTTTGTTTAAATTTTAACTATATAGATTACAACTAAATAAAATTTATAGTTAATAATTTAATAAATTATATAATCCAAATCATAAGAATTATTATTTATTTATAATTAAGTAAAAATATAAATAATAAGAATTTATATTTAATAAATTAATAACTAAAATTATCTTTAATTCTTTTTAAATAATATAAAAGAATTAAGCCATAAGCATAATAATAACTATAACTCTAATTAATTTGAAATATTAATTAAATCATTCTTATTAATAGTATATATTTTAATTAAATATTAAAATATTATAAAACTATTATATAAATTATTAAACCAAATTTATAATTGTTTTAATTTTATTATTAACTTATATAATTATATACAATATACAATTATAAATTAATTAATAATAGTATAAATTAAAAAAATAAAAATTAGTATATTATTTATGTATCATAAATAATAAAATAATTTATTACTTTGATACTTCTATAAGTCTAATTTATATATTTATATATATAATATCAATATCATTTAAATATTAGTTTAAAACTTATAATATTTAATAATACTATATTAAATTATTTTATATAATATTATATTTTAATAAATTGATGATTAAATATTAATAATAATTAATATTAAATAATTCTTATAAAATTTTATTAGTTTAATTAATAATATATTATTATTTTACTAATTACTAAATCTATACAATTATTAATTAATATTATATTTATTATATATTATAATTTTATATAATAAATATATAAAGTTAATTTAAATAGATCTATTATTAGTATAATATTTCCTTATAATAATCTCATTCAAAATAAAATAAATTAATATAAACTGGTAATAATTATATTTATTAATTATAAAATAGATCAAATATAATTTAATTTGATATTTTAATTAATAATTTTTTTACGATACTTAATTACGATTCTAAATAGTAAAAATTATTTGCATCAATGACTCAATGTATTTGAAATATTTATTTTAATATTAATAATAATAAATAAGTATAAAAATTATTACTATTTAGAATCATTATAACCTTTTGATTTGTCATAAAATAATTGTTTCAGTTAATACTAGCTTAGACAGATAAAATAATACTAATTTAATAATATTTTCTAAATTAATAAGTAGAAAATTAAAAAATAAATGTGTTCATTGAATCAATAATCTGATTATATTATATAAATAATATTTGTTTATAAATTTAATAAGTAATTTATAATTACTATAAATAAAATAATAATTATATTTATAAATAATTAAAATTAAATGTAATTAAATTATATTTTATTCATAGGTCAATTATTAAATATAGTTTATAATATATATAATATATAAATACTATAATAATATTATATTATTATTTAATTATAACAATTATTTTAATTTTAATTATATAAATAAATTAGATTTAATATTTAAAATTAATATATATTATAATATTAAATATAACTAGTAAAAATATATTTAATAATAATTATTAAAATATTTGTTAAATATTTTGAAAATTAATAAATATAATTATTTATTTATTAGTTATATTAAATTAAAATCAATAATTCATATTAATATCTTTATTTTATTATCATACAAGCTTAATCATAATATAATTTATCTAATAATTATGGTTTAATTAATAAAATATATAATTATTATCCAATAATTGGGTTTAATAAATAAGCATATTGAACAAATAATTTTCTTAATAAATTAGTTTTAATAATTTAATTAATTTAAATATTAATTAGAACAATTAATTATTACTATATATAATAACTATATTATATAAGAATAATAATTTTAATAAAAATATTATAATTATTAAAATTATCTATAATAATTTATTAATTATTTTAAAATTATCATTTTAAATTAATTTAACAAAATAGCTTTATTTGCTGAAATTTTACTTATTAATTTTTGGAATATTAATAAATTTATATTATTTTATTCAAAATATGCTTGCATGAACAGAATGAATTGTTTTATGGCAAAACGAAATGTCATAATGTTTTGAAATAGATAATTGTTTAGATAGTCATTACTGTTTCAACTTGATCGATAAGAAAAAATTGTTTTACAATAAAATAAAATGTCATAATAATTTGAAATATATAATAGTTCAAATGGACATGACTATTTGAACTGGTTCGGCAAACTAATTAATTTTTTAAATCTTCAACTTATTAATTTTAAGAATGTTAATATATTAGTATTATTTTATTCCAAATAAACTTGTTTGAATAGAAACAATTGTTTTATAACAAAACAAAAGATCATAACGACTTGAAATATTTATAATATATATTGCTATTTTATATACCAATAGATGAGGCTTGCACTAAATATTATATTATAATATAATGAATTAATAATTAAGTAATAACTTAATATTAAATTGGATAATTTATAATAAGCTTTTATTATTTATAATAAATTTGCTATAATAAATAGTTTACTTATACTTAAAGAATTATTTATTTAAAAATAATTATAATCTTAATAAATAATTAAGACTACTTAATTATAATAAATAGTTATAACAGATATTTATAAGTAATATTATAACATATAAATATTGGTTATTTAGATTTATAATTATTATCAAATATATTTAAATAATTATATGAATAAATTATAAATTATAAACTATAATATATTATAAATATATATTTTCTATAAATAAGTTTATCTAATATTTAATTATATAATTATAATATTACTATAATTTAATATAACTATAATATATTATTATATTAATAAATTAGATAATTATTCAATTTTATAATGATACTAATAATTATGTATTATAATTAATAGTAATATTAAAAATTAAGAATTATTAAAATAATTTATTAATTAATAAATTTAAATATTAATTAGTTGAATATTATTTTAATATGATTATTTTATTAGTATAAATATTAATAATAGTCAAATTTTGAATTAACTCTTCAATTTAATAATCATTAATTATTCAGATTTATTTTTGTTATTTAATATATATATATATATTGTCAATTAAATATTACTAAATCTTATAAAATTATGAATAATAATTATCTACATTATTAAAACTAATAAATATTTAACTATTTTATAATATATAATTAAATATATTGTAATAAGTATAATATAATAATTATCTTAATTATTAATATTTATTATATCAAGTTATATAATATAATTTATATTATATATTTATAATTCATATTTATTTTGTATTAAATAGTTTTATTATTTGTTTAAAATAATATATATTTATTAATAATAAGTATTATTATGTTAAATTAGCATTATTAATTTATATTATTACTAAATATATATTATAGCATTAAATATAACTAGTAAAATTAATATTTAATTTTAATAATCCTAATTATTATATAATAATAATTTAGTATTATTATATTCTAATTGATTATTTTACAGTATAAAATAATTTAGTGGAGTATATTTAATTTATTTAATTAAATAAAGATATTTATATTAGAGTAAATTTATTTAATTATCTATTAAATTCAGTTAATTATTAAATTTATTTATCTTTATAAATTATATTATAACTAGTATAAATTAATAGTTAATTTATAATTAATATTTCTTATGATTTAATTATATAATTTAGTATATTAATTATTATATATAATTCCATTTAAGCTTGTATTATATTATAATTATGTATGAATCATAATAATTATTTATTTTAAATATTATTTTATTTAAATTAATAAATAATAAATAATTATAAATAAATAGAATATTATTGATTAAATCATAACTACTTAATATGAATAATTATTTGAAATTATAATAATTAAATTAAATAAGTATAATTTTAATATTAAATTAAATAAAATTATTTATTTAATAATTAATAACTATATGTTATAATAAAAATTAATAATTAATATATATGGGAGCTTTTTATTGTTTAATAGATATAATAAAAATTATTATTATGCTGCTGGATAATATAATTGATAAGAATAATTATCAATATTATCCATTTGTTTTAGTTCATAAAAGTTTAATCATTAATGATCAAAAACATTGACTTAAATTTTATTAATTATATTGTACATAGAAATATTATAAACTATTATTAATTTATAATAATATAATAGTAAATATTATAAGTTTATTTATATTATTAAATTAACTATAATATTTGAAAATTAACATGTAATTTATAAATTATTAAAGATTAATATAATAATTTATATTTATAATTATAATTAAGTTATTATAAATCTAATAAGTTTAGATAATTATAAATTATAATATATTTATTGAATTCCATTGTTATAATGTTTAATATAATTTAACAATTATAATTAATTATAATAATTGTTATAATGATTAATATATATAATTAGATTATATATTAAAATAATAATAATAATATATTATTATTAATATAATTTAAATTAATATTATTAATTAAATCCTAAATTAATAAGTAAAAAATTTTAAAAATAAATTTGTTTATTTAATCATTTTAAAATAAGTAAAAATATAATAATTAGTTATTATTTTATTGTATTAACTTGTAAAATTATTTATTTATCAATTATAGTAGTAATTAATAAATTGTTATATAATATTTAATAATATAAATTTCAAGTTATAATAAATTATATAATTAGTTATATATTATTATTATTATTATTATAATAATTATATATTATTTGAATATTATATTAATTTTATAATTAAAAATTAGAAATAGATAATAATATTATCTAATATAATATAATTTTATTAATTATATTATACTTAAATTATTATTAAATAATATTATTATTTAAATTAATTTAAATAAAGATTAAAATTATTATTAAATAAGTTATTTATTAATAAATATTGGTACTCATTAAATATTAATTAAACTATTTAATTAAATTACTAATTGATAATAATATTATTAAGTTATAATAATCTCTGTTTTAAAATTAATTTTAAATATATTTAAAAAATTTATTATATAGTATTATTTTATAATTTAGTATTTTATCAAATAATTATACTGATAATGTATGTTAGTTATAATTAATATTATTAAGTTATTATATAATTTATCTAAATAATAATTATAATTAATATTATTAATCATACTAATAATTTAATAATTATAATCTATTTACATAATAACTGCAAATAAACTAATAGTTTATAATAAATTAATTAAATATTGCAATTATTTGTTATTTAAACTTATAATGAACAATCTATATTAATTATAATTATATATATAAATTTAGTATTAATATAAGTTTAAATACTTGTTTCATATCTTACAAGTTTGTTTTAAATAATAATTATTTATTTAACTAAATTATTATAAGGATTTTAATTTTAATATTAATTTATTTTTAATATTATTAAATAATAAATTAATATATTATTTTAATATGGTTTATACTAAATTATTTATTAATCTATTAAATCTAATTAATATATTATCTTTCAAATATTATCTCTTACTTAAAATTATAGATAATTATATAGTTAGAATATAATTGAATATTAAAGATAATATAAAATATTATATATTTTATTAATTAGATAATAAAAAGCCTATTCAAATATTATTTATTATTATTTTAAAACAAAAAGCTAATACTATATTCAATTATTATTTTTTTATTAATATTATGGTAATAATTAAATTATTAAAACTATAATAGATAATTGTTCAAATAAGTTTATTATTTAATTTATTAATTATTTTAATATAAGTTAAGTTTTATAAAACTTATTTAAATTATCAAATAAGTTAAATAAGTTTAAAATAATAAACTTATTAAAATCAATAAGTTGAACAAACAACTATTTGAATATTATTCTAATTTAAGTTTAAATAGTTAAGACTATAAGGAATATAATTATCTTTTAAATTAATAATTATTTAAATAATAAGATTTAATAATTTAAACTTGTTCGGTAAACATATTTATTATTTAAATCTCCAACTATTTCAAAATATTCAATTTATAAGATAAGGGTAATAATTTATTGACATTCAAAAAATTAATAAGCATGAGATTTGAAAAAAAATAAATCTATTTACCGAACAAGTTCAAATAGGTATGACTATTTCAATAAACATCTATTTAAAATCATTACTAATAATAATATCAATATTAGGTATAATTATCGAAATAAATTACAATTGTTATTAAATGACACACTCTTTATTATTATTTTGATTGAATTATATTAATAAGTTTAAATATTATTGACTTTTAGGTATTTGTTAAATAAATAATAATTGTTTAAAACAAACTTGTAAGATATGAAACAAGTATTTGATGACAAAACAAAAGGTAATAAATTAGTATTATTTTTAATTATTAATTAAATTTTAAATATTAATTTTAATTATCAATTTATTTAATTAAATAGAAAATTAATAATTAACAATTAATACTTTAAAGAATTAAATTATAAATATAAATATTTAATTGTAATTATTTTAATTTTCTATTTAATAAAAATAGCATATATTAATAGAAATATATTTGTAATATGACATGTATAATTTAATTAATTATATTATATTATTTTATTTCTTTTGTTTAAATTATACGATATATATTATAAATATTTATTAACAATCATTATAACATTATACTAAAATAAAATAAAAATATATATGTAAAATTAAAAGTTATTATTAATACAAATAAATCTAATTATTATGTTATAATTAATAATAATTAAGATAATAATATAGTTATCTTAAATACTAAATTTAATTTTTATCTTAAATAATAATTACTAAATTATTAAGGATAAATTAGTTTAATTTATATTTTAATTAAATATATTTAATAATTATTATTAAATATATTTTTACTAGTTATATTTAATACTATAATATATATTAATTTTAAATATTAAATCTAATTTATTTATATAATGAAAATTATTTAAAATTTTTGTTTAAATTTTAACTATATAGATTACAACTAAATAAAATTTATAGTTAATAATTTAATAAATTATATAATCCAAATCATAAGAATTATTATTTATTTATAATTAAGTAAAAATATAAATAATAAGAATTTATATTTAATAAATTAATAACTAAAATTATCTTTAATTCTTTTTAAATAATATAAAAGAATTAAGCCATAAGCATAATAATAACTATAACTCTAATTAATTTGAAATATTAATTAAATCATTCTTATTAATAGTATATATTTTAATTAAATATTAAAATATTATAAAACTATTATATAAATTATTAAACCAAATTTATAATTGTTTTAATTTTATTATTAACTTATATAATTATATACAATATACAATTATAAATTAATTAATAATAGTATAAATTAAAAAAATAAAAATTAGTATATTATTTATGTATCATAAATAATAAAATAATTTATTACTTTGATACTTCTATAAGTCTAATTTATATATTTATATATATAATATCAATATCATTTAAATATTAGTTTAAAACTTATAATATTTAATAATACTATATTAAATTATTTTATATAATATTATATTTTAATAAATTGATGATTAAATATTAATAATAATTAATATTAAATAATTCTTATAAAATTTTATTAGTTTAATTAATAATATATTATTATTTTACTAATTACTAAATCTATACAATTATTAATTAATATTATATTTATTATATATTATAATTTTATATAATAAATATATAAAGTTAATTTAAATAGATCTATTATTAGTATAATATTTCCTTATAATAATCTCATTCAAAATAAAATAAATTAATATAAACTGGTAATAATTATATTTATTAATTATAAAATAGATCAAATATAATTTAATTTGATATTTTAATTAATAATTTTTTTACGATACTTAATTACGATTCTAAATAGTAAAAATTATTTGCATCAATGACTCAATGTATTTGAAATATTTATTTTAATATTAATAATAATAAATAAGTATAAAAATTATTACTATTTAGAATCATTATAACCTTTTGATTTGTCATAAAATAATTGTTTCAGTTAATACTAGCTTAGACAGATAAAATAATACTAATTTAATAATATTTTCTAAATTAATAAGTAGAAAATTAAAAAATAAATGTGTTCATTGAATCAATAATCTGATTATATTATATAAATAATATTTGTTTATAAATTTAATAAGTAATTTATAATTACTATAAATAAAATAATAATTATATTTATAAATAATTAAAATTAAATGTAATTAAATTATATTTTATTCATAGGTCAATTATTAAATATAGTTTATAATATATATAATATATAAATACTATAATAATATTATATTATTATTTAATTATAACAATTATTTTAATTTTAATTATATAAATAAATTAGATTTAATATTTAAAATTAATATATATTATAATATTAAATATAACTAGTAAAAATATATTTAATAATAATTATTAAAATATTTGTTAAATATTTTGAAAATTAATAAATATAATTATTTATTTATTAGTTATATTAAATTAAAATCAATAATTCATATTAATATCTTTATTTTATTATCATACAAGCTTAATCATAATATAATTTATCTAATAATTATGGTTTAATTAATAAAATATATAATTATTATCCAATAATTGGGTTTAATAAATAAGCATATTGAACAAATAATTTTCTTAATAAATTAGTTTTAATAATTTAATTAATTTAAATATTAATTAGAACAATTAATTATTACTATATATAATAACTATATTATATAAGAATAATAATTTTAATAAAAATATTATAATTATTAAAATTATCTATAATAATTTATTAATTATTTTAAAATTATCATTTTAAATTAATTTAACAAAATAGCTTTATTTGCTGAAATTTTACTTATTAATTTTTGGAATATTAATAAATTTATATTATTTTATTCAAAATATGCTTGCATGAACAGAATGAATTGTTTTATGGCAAAACGAAATGTCATAATGTTTTGAAATAGATAATTGTTTAGATAGTCATTACTGTTTCAACTTGATCGATAAGAAAAAATTGTTTTACAATAAAATAAAATGTCATAATAATTTGAAATATATAATAGTTCAAATGGACATGACTATTTGAACTGGTTCGGCAAACTAATTAATTTTTTAAATCTTCAACTTATTAATTTTAAGAATGTTAATATATTAGTATTATTTTATTCCAAATAAACTTGTTTGAATAGAAACAATTGTTTTATAACAAAACAAAAGATCATAACGACTTGAAATATTTATAATATATATTGCTATTTTATATACCAATAGATGAGGCTTGCACTAAATATTATATTATAATATAATGAATTAATAATTAAGTAATAACTTAATATTAAATTGGATAATTTATAATAAGCTTTTATTATTTATAATAAATTTGCTATAATAAATAGTTTACTTATACTTAAAGAATTATTTATTTAAAAATAATTATAATCTTAATAAATAATTAAGACTACTTAATTATAATAAATAGTTATAACAGATATTTATAAGTAATATTATAACATATAAATATTGGTTATTTAGATTTATAATTATTATCAAATATATTTAAATAATTATATGAATAAATTATAAATTATAAACTATAATATATTATAAATATATATTTTCTATAAATAAGTTTATCTAATATTTAATTATATAATTATAATATTACTATAATTTAATATAACTATAATATATTATTATATTAATAAATTAGATAATTATTCAATTTTATAATGATACTAATAATTATGTATTATAATTAATAGTAATATTAAAAATTAAGAATTATTAAAATAATTTATTAATTAATAAATTTAAATATTAATTAGTTGAATATTATTTTAATATGATTATTTTATTAGTATAAATATTAATAATAGTCAAATTTTGAATTAACTCTTCAATTTAATAATCATTAATTATTCAGATTTATTTTTGTTATTTAATATATATATATATATTGTCAATTAAATATTACTAAATCTTATAAAATTATGAATAATAATTATCTACATTATTAAAACTAATAAATATTTAACTATTTTATAATATATAATTAAATATATTGTAATAAGTATAATATAATAATTATCTTAATTATTAATATTTATTATATCAAGTTATATAATATAATTTATATTATATATTTATAATTCATATTTATTTTGTATTAAATAGTTTTATTATTTGTTTAAAATAATATATATTTATTAATAATAAGTATTATTATGTTAAATTAGCATTATTAATTTATATTATTACTAAATATATATTATAGCATTAAATATAACTAGTAAAATTAATATTTAATTTTAATAATCCTAATTATTATATAATAATAATTTAGTATTATTATATTCTAATTGATTATTTTACAGTATAAAATAATTTAGTGGAGTATATTTAATTTATTTAATTAAATAAAGATATTTATATTAGAGTAAATTTATTTAATTATCTATTAAATTCAGTTAATTATTAAATTTATTTATCTTTATAAATTATATTATAACTAGTATAAATTAATAGTTAATTTATAATTAATATTTCTTATGATTTAATTATATAATTTAGTATATTAATTATTATATATAATTCCATTTAAGCTTGTATTATATTATAATTATGTATGAATCATAATAATTATTTATTTTAAATATTATTTTATTTAAATTAATAAATAATAAATAATTATAAATAAATAGAATATTATTGATTAAATCATAACTACTTAATATGAATAATTATTTGAAATTATAATAATTAAATTAAATAAGTATAATTTTAATATTAAATTAAATAAAATTATTTATTTAATAATTAATAACTATATGTTATAATAAAAATTAATAATTAATATATATGGGAGCTTTTTATTGTTTAATAGATATAATAAAAATTATTATTATGCTGCTGGATAATATAATTGATAAGAATAATTATCAATATTATCCATTTGTTTTAGTTCATAAAAGTTTAATCATTAATGATCAAAAACATTGACTTAAATTTTATTAATTATATTGTACATAGAAATATTATAAACTATTATTAATTTATAATAATATAATAGTAAATATTATAAGTTTATTTATATTATTAAATTAACTATAATATTTGAAAATTAACATGTAATTTATAAATTATTAAAGATTAATATAATAATTTATATTTATAATTATAATTAAGTTATTATAAATCTAATAAGTTTAGATAATTATAAATTATAATATATTTATTGAATTCCATTGTTATAATGTTTAATATAATTTAACAATTATAATTAATTATAATAATTGTTATAATGATTAATATATATAATTAGATTATATATTAAAATAATAATAATAATATATTATTATTAATATAATTTAAATTAATATTATTAATTAAATCCTAAATTAATAAGTAAAAAATTTTAAAAATAAATTTGTTTATTTAATCATTTTAAAATAAGTAAAAATATAATAATTAGTTATTATTTTATTGTATTAACTTGTAAAATTATTTATTTATCAATTATAGTAGTAATTAATAAATTGTTATATAATATTTAATAATATAAATTTCAAGTTATAATAAATTATATAATTAGTTATATATTATTATTATTATTATTATAATAATTATATATTATTTGAATATTATATTAATTTTATAATTAAAAATTAGAAATAGATAATAATATTATCTAATATAATATAATTTTATTAATTATATTATACTTAAATTATTATTAAATAATATTATTATTTAAATTAATTTAAATAAAGATTAAAATTATTATTAAATAAGTTATTTATTAATAAATATTGGTACTCATTAAATATTAATTAAACTATTTAATTAAATTACTAATTGATAATAATATTATTAAGTTATAATAATCTCTGTTTTAAAATTAATTTTAAATATATTTAAAAAATTTATTATATAGTATTATTTTATAATTTAGTATTTTATCAAATAATTATACTGATAATGTATGTTAGTTATAATTAATATTATTAAGTTATTATATAATTTATCTAAATAATAATTATAATTAATATTATTAATCATACTAATAATTTAATAATTATAATCTATTTACATAATAACTGCAAATAAACTAATAGTTTATAATAAATTAATTAAATATTGCAATTATTTGTTATTTAAACTTATAATGAACAATCTATATTAATTATAATTATATATATAAATTTAGTATTAATATAAGTTTAAATACTTGTTTCATATCTTACAAGTTTGTTTTAAATAATAATTATTTATTTAACTAAATTATTATAAGGATTTTAATTTTAATATTAATTTATTTTTAATATTATTAAATAATAAATTAATATATTATTTTAATATGGTTTATACTAAATTATTTATTAATCTATTAAATCTAATTAATATATTATCTTTCAAATATTATCTCTTACTTAAAATTATAGATAATTATATAGTTAGAATATAATTGAATATTAAAGATAATATAAAATATTATATATTTTATTAATTAGATAATAAAAAGCCTATTCAAATATTATTTATTATTATTTTAAAACAAAAAGCTAATACTATATTCAATTATTATTTTTTTATTAATATTATGGTAATAATTAAATTATTAAAACTATAATAGATAATTGTTCAAATAAGTTTATTATTTAATTTATTAATTATTTTAATATAAGTTAAGTTTTATAAAACTTATTTAAATTATCAAATAAGTTAAATAAGTTTAAAATAATAAACTTATTAAAATCAATAAGTTGAACAAACAACTATTTGAATATTATTCTAATTTAAGTTTAAATAGTTAAGACTATAAGGAATATAATTATCTTTTAAATTAATAATTATTTAAATAATAAGATTTAATAATTTAAACTTGTTCGGTAAACATATTTATTATTTAAATCTCCAACTATTTCAAAATATTCAATTTATAAGATAAGGGTAATAATTTATTGACATTCAAAAAATTAATAAGCATGAGATTTGAAAAAAAATAAATCTATTTACCGAACAAGTTCAAATAGGTATGACTATTTCAATAAACATCTATTTAAAATCATTACTAATAATAATATCAATATTAGGTATAATTATCGAAATAAATTACAATTGTTATTAAATGACACACTCTTTATTATTATTTTGATTGAATTATATTAATAAGTTTAAATATTATTGACTTTTAGGTATTTGTTAAATAAATAATAATTGTTTAAAACAAACTTGTAAGATATGAAACAAGTATTTGATGACAAAACAAAAGGTAATAAATTAGTATTATTTTTAATTATTAATTAAATTTTAAATATTAATTTTAATTATCAATTTATTTAATTAAATAGAAAATTAATAATTAACAATTAATACTTTAAAGAATTAAATTATAAATATAAATATTTAATTGTAATTATTTTAATTTTCTATTTAATAAAAATAGCATATATTAATAGAAATATATTTGTAATATGACATGTATAATTTAATTAATTATATTATATTATTTTATTTCTTTTGTTTAAATTATACGATATATATTATAAATATTTATTAACAATCATTATAACATTATACTAAAATAAAATAAAAATATATATGTAAAATTAAAAGTTATTATTAATACAAATAAATCTAATTATTATGTTATAATTAATAATAATTAAGATAATAATATAGTTATCTTAAATACTAAATTTAATTTTTATCTTAAATAATAATTACTAAATTATTAAGGATAAATTAGTTTAATTTATATTTTAATTAAATATATTTAATAATTATTATTAAATATATTTTTACTAGTTATATTTAATACTATAATATATATTAATTTTAAATATTAAATCTAATTTATTTATATAATGAAAATTATTTAAAATTTTTGTTTAAATTTTAACTATATAGATTACAACTAAATAAAATTTATAGTTAATAATTTAATAAATTATATAATCCAAATCATAAGAATTATTATTTATTTATAATTAAGTAAAAATATAAATAATAAGAATTTATATTTAATAAATTAATAACTAAAATTATCTTTAATTCTTTTTAAATAATATAAAAGAATTAAGCCATAAGCATAATAATAACTATAACTCTAATTAATTTGAAATATTAATTAAATCATTCTTATTAATAGTATATATTTTAATTAAATATTAAAATATTATAAAACTATTATATAAATTATTAAACCAAATTTATAATTGTTTTAATTTTATTATTAACTTATATAATTATATACAATATACAATTATAAATTAATTAATAATAGTATAAATTAAAAAAATAAAAATTAGTATATTATTTATGTATCATAAATAATAAAATAATTTATTACTTTGATACTTCTATAAGTCTAATTTATATATTTATATATATAATATCAATATCATTTAAATATTAGTTTAAAACTTATAATATTTAATAATACTATATTAAATTATTTTATATAATATTATATTTTAATAAATTGATGATTAAATATTAATAATAATTAATATTAAATAATTCTTATAAAATTTTATTAGTTTAATTAATAATATATTATTATTTTACTAATTACTAAATCTATACAATTATTAATTAATATTATATTTATTATATATTATAATTTTATATAATAAATATATAAAGTTAATTTAAATAGATCTATTATTAGTATAATATTTCCTTATAATAATCTCATTCAAAATAAAATAAATTAATATAAACTGGTAATAATTATATTTATTAATTATAAAATAGATCAAATATAATTTAATTTGATATTTTAATTAATAATTTTTTTACGATACTTAATTACGATTCTAAATAGTAAAAATTATTTGCATCAATGACTCAATGTATTTGAAATATTTATTTTAATATTAATAATAATAAATAAGTATAAAAATTATTACTATTTAGAATCATTATAACCTTTTGATTTGTCATAAAATAATTGTTTCAGTTAATACTAGCTTAGACAGATAAAATAATACTAATTTAATAATATTTTCTAAATTAATAAGTAGAAAATTAAAAAATAAATGTGTTCATTGAATCAATAATCTGATTATATTATATAAATAATATTTGTTTATAAATTTAATAAGTAATTTATAATTACTATAAATAAAATAATAATTATATTTATAAATAATTAAAATTAAATGTAATTAAATTATATTTTATTCATAGGTCAATTATTAAATATAGTTTATAATATATATAATATATAAATACTATAATAATATTATATTATTATTTAATTATAACAATTATTTTAATTTTAATTATATAAATAAATTAGATTTAATATTTAAAATTAATATATATATTATAATATTAAATATAACTAGTAAAAATATATTTAATAATAATTATTAAAATATTTGTTAAATATTTTGAAAATTAATAAATATAATTATTTATTTATTAGTTATATTAAATTAAAATCAATAATTCATATTAATATCTTTATTTTATTATCATACAAGCTTAATCATAATATAATTTATCTAATAATTATGGTTTAATTAATAAAATATATAATTATTATCCAATAATTGGGTTTAATAAATAAGCATATTGAACAAATAATTTTCTTAATAAATTAGTTTTAATAATTTAATTAATTTAAATATTAATTAGAACAATTAATTATTACTATATATAATAACTATATTATATAAGAATAATAATTTTAATAAAAATATTATAATTATTAAAATTATCTATAATAATTTATTAATTATTTTAAAATTATCATTTTAAATTAATTTAACAAAATAGCTTTATTTGCTGAAATTTTACTTATTAATTTTTGGAATATTAATAAATTTATATTATTTTATTCAAAATATGCTTGCATGAACAGAATGAATTGTTTTATGGCAAAACGAAATGTCATAATGTTTTGAAATAGATAATTGTTTAGATAGTCATTACTGTTTCAACTTGATCGATAAGAAAAAATTGTTTTACAATAAAATAAAATGTCATAATAATTTGAAATATATAATAGTTCAAATGGACATGACTATTTGAACTGGTTCGGCAAACTAATTAATTTTTTAAATCTTCAACTTATTAATTTTAAGAATGTTAATATATTAGTATTATTTTATTCCAAATAAACTTGTTTGAATAGAAACAATTGTTTTATAACAAAACAAAAGATCATAACGACTTGAAATATTTATAATATATATTGCTATTTTATATACCAATAGATGAGGCTTGCACTAAATATTATATTATAATATAATGAATTAATAATTAAGTAATAACTTAATATTAAATTGGATAATTTATAATAAGCTTTTATTATTTATAATAAATTTGCTATAATAAATAGTTTACTTATACTTAAAGAATTATTTATTTAAAAATAATTATAATCTTAATAAATAATTAAGACTACTTAATTATAATAAATAGTTATAACAGATATTTATAAGTAATATTATAACATATAAATATTGGTTATTTAGATTTATAATTATTATCAAATATATTTAAATAATTATATGAATAAATTATAAATTATAAACTATAATATATTATAAATATATATTTTCTATAAATAAGTTTATCTAATATTTAATTATATAATTATAATATTACTATAATTTAATATAACTATAATATATTATTATATTAATAAATTAGATAATTATTCAATTTTATAATGATACTAATAATTATGTATTATAATTAATAGTAATATTAAAAATTAAGAATTATTAAAATAATTTATTAATTAATAAATTTAAATATTAATTAGTTGAATATTATTTTAATATGATTATTTTATTAGTATAAATATTAATAATAGTCAAATTTTGAATTAACTCTTCAATTTAATAATCATTAATTATTCAGATTTATTTTTGTTATTTAATATATATATATATATTGTCAATTAAATATTACTAAATCTTATAAAATTATGAATAATAATTATCTACATTATTAAAACTAATAAATATTTAACTATTTTATAATATATAATTAAATATATTGTAATAAGTATAATATAATAATTATCTTAATTATTAATATTTATTATATCAAGTTATATAATATAATTTATATTATATATTTATAATTCATATTTATTTTGTATTAAATAGTTTTATTATTTGTTTAAAATAATATATATTTATTAATAATAAGTATTATTATGTTAAATTAGCATTATTAATTTATATTATTACTAAATATATATTATAGCATTAAATATAACTAGTAAAATTAATATTTAATTTTAATAATCCTAATTATTATATAATAATAATTTAGTATTATTATATTCTAATTGATTATTTTACAGTATAAAATAATTTAGTGGAGTATATTTAATTTATTTAATTAAATAAAGATATTTATATTAGAGTAAATTTATTTAATTATCTATTAAATTCAGTTAATTATTAAATTTATTTATCTTTATAAATTATATTATAACTAGTATAAATTAATAGTTAATTTATAATTAATATTTCTTATGATTTAATTATATAATTTAGTATATTAATTATTATATATAATTCCATTTAAGCTTGTATTATATTATAATTATGTATGAATCATAATAATTATTTATTTTAAATATTATTTTATTTAAATTAATAAATAATAAATAATTATAAATAAATAGAATATTATTGATTAAATCATAACTACTTAATATGAATAATTATTTGAAATTATAATAATTAAATTAAATAAGTATAATTTTAATATTAAATTAAATAAAATTATTTATTTAATAATTAATAACTATATGTTATAATAAAAATTAATAATTAATATATATGGGAGCTTTTTATTGTTTAATAGATATAATAAAAATTATTATTATGTTGCTGGATAATATAATTGATAAGAATAATTATCAATATTATCCATTTGTTTTAGTTCATAAAAGTTTAATCATTAATGATCAAAAACATTGACTTAAATTTTATTAATTATATTGTACATAGAAATATTATAAACTATTATTAATTTATAATAATATAATAGTAAATATTATAAGTTTATTTATATTATTAAATTAACTATAATATTTGAAAATTAACATGTAATTTATAAATTATTAAAGATTAATATAATAATTTATATTTATAATTATAATTAAGTTATTATAAATCTAATAAGTTTAGATAATTATAAATTATAATATATTTATTGAATTCCATTGTTATAATGTTTAATATAATTTAACAATTATAATTAATTATAATAATTGTTATAATGATTAATATATATAATTAGATTATATATTAAAATAATAATAATAATATATTATTATTAATATAATTTAAATTAATATTATTAATTAAATCCTAAATTAATAAGTAAAAAATTTTAAAAATAAATTTGTTTATTTAATCATTTTAAAATAAGTAAAAATATAATAATTAGTTATTATTTTATTGTATTAACTTGTAAAATTATTTATTTATCAATTATAGTAGTAATTAATAAATTGTTATATAATATTTAATAATATAAATTTCAAGTTATAATAAATTATATAATTAGTTATATATTATTATTATTATTATTATAATAATTATATATTATTTGAATATTATATTAATTTTATAATTAAAAATTAGAAATAGATAATAATATTATCTAATATAATATAATTTTATTAATTATATTATACTTAAATTATTATTAAATAATATTATTATTTAAATTAATTTAAATAAAGATTAAAATTATTATTAAATAAGTTATTTATTAATAAATATTGGTACTCATTAAATATTAATTAAACTATTTAATTAAATTACTAATTGATAATAATATTATTAAGTTATAATAATCTCTGTTTTAAAATTAATTTTAAATATATTTAAAAAATTTATTATATAGTATTATTTTATAATTTAGTATTTTATCAAATAATTATACTGATAATGTATGTTAGTTATAATTAATATTATTAAGTTATTATATAATTTATCTAAATAATAATTATAATTAATATTATTAATCATACTAATAATTTAATAATTATAATCTATTTACATAATAACTGCAAATAAACTAATAGTTTATAATAAATTAATTAAATATTGCAATTATTTGTTATTTAAACTTATAATGAACAATCTATATTAATTATAATTATATATATAAATTTAGTATTAATATAAGTTTAAATACTTGTTTCATATCTTACAAGTTTGTTTTAAATAATAATTATTTATTTAACTAAATTATTATAAGGATTTTAATTTTAATATTAATTTATTTTTAATATTATTAAATAATAAATTAATATATTATTTTAATATGGTTTATACTAAATTATTTATTAATCTATTAAATCTAATTAATATATTATCTTTCAAATATTATCTCTTACTTAAAATTATAGATAATTATATAGTTAGAATATAATTGAATATTAAAGATAATATAAAATATTATATATTTTATTAATTAGATAATAAAAAGCCTATTCAAATATTATTTATTATTATTTTAAAACAAAAAGCTAATACTATATTCAATTATTATTTTTTTATTAATATTATGGTAATAATTAAATTATTAAAACTATAATAGATAATTGTTCAAATAAGTTTATTATTTAATTTATTAATTATTTTAATATAAGTTAAGTTTTATAAAACTTATTTAAATTATCAAATAAGTTAAATAAGTTTAAAATAATAAACTTATTAAAATCAATAAGTTGAACAAACAACTATTTGAATATTATTCTAATTTAAGTTTAAATAGTTAAGACTATAAGGAATATAATTATCTTTTAAATTAATAATTATTTAAATAATAAGATTTAATAATTTAAACTTGTTCGGTAAACATATTTATTATTTAAATCTCCAACTATTTCAAAATATTCAATTTATAAGATAAGGGTAATAATTTATTGACATTCAAAAAATTAATAAGCATGAGATTTGAAAAAAAATAAATCTATTTACCGAACAAGTTCAAATAGGTATGACTATTTCAATAAACATCTATTTAAAATCATTACTAATAATAATATCAATATTAGGTATAATTATCGAAATAAATTACAATTGTTATTAAATGACACACTCTTTATTATTATTTTGATTGAATTATATTAATAAGTTTAAATATTATTGACTTTTAGGTATTTGTTAAATAAATAATAATTGTTTAAAACAAACTTGTAAGATATGAAACAAGTATTTGATGACAAAACAAAAGGTAATAAATTAGTATTATTTTTAATTATTAATTAAATTTTAAATATTAATTTTAATTATCAATTTATTTAATTAAATAGAAAATTAATAATTAACAATTAATACTTTAAAGAATTAAATTATAAATATAAATATTTAATTGTAATTATTTTAATTTTCTATTTAATAAAAATAGCATATATTAATAGAAATATATTTGTAATATGACATGTATAATTTAATTAATTATATTATATTATTTTATTTCTTTTGTTTAAATTATACGATATATATTATAAATATTTATTAACAATCATTATAACATTATACTAAAATAAAATAAAAATATATATGTAAAATTAAAAGTTATTATTAATACAAATAAATCTAATTATTATGTTATAATTAATAATAATTAAGATAATAATATAGTTATCTTAAATACTAAATTTAATTTTTATCTTAAATAATAATTACTAAATTATTAAGGATAAATTAGTTTAATTTATATTTTAATTAAATATATTTAATAATTATTATTAAATATATTTTTACTAGTTATATTTAATACTATAATATATATTAATTTTAAATATTAAATCTAATTTATTTATATAATGAAAATTATTTAAAATTTTTGTTTAAATTTTAACTATATAGATTACAACTAAATAAAATTTATAGTTAATAATTTAATAAATTATATAATCCAAATCATAAGAATTATTATTTATTTATAATTAAGTAAAAATATAAATAATAAGAATTTATATTTAATAAATTAATAACTAAAATTATCTTTAATTCTTTTTAAATAATATAAAAGAATTAAGCCATAAGCATAATAATAACTATAACTCTAATTAATTTGAAATATTAATTAAATCATTCTTATTAATAGTATATATTTTAATTAAATATTAAAATATTATAAAACTATTATATAAATTATTAAACCAAATTTATAATTGTTTTAATTTTATTATTAACTTATATAATTATATACAATATACAATTATAAATTAATTAATAATAGTATAAATTAAAAAAATAAAAATTAGTATATTATTTATGTATCATAAATAATAAAATAATTTATTACTTTGATACTTCTATAAGTCTAATTTATATATTTATATATATAATATCAATATCATTTAAATATTAGTTTAAAACTTATAATATTTAATAATACTATATTAAATTATTTTATATAATATTATATTTTAATAAATTGATGATTAAATATTAATAATAATTAATATTAAATAATTCTTATAAAATTTTATTAGTTTAATTAATAATATATTATTATTTTACTAATTACTAAATCTATACAATTATTAATTAATATTATATTTATTATATATTATAATTTTATATAATAAATATATAAAGTTAATTTAAATAGATCTATTATTAGTATAATATTTCCTTATAATAATCTCATTCAAAATAAAATAAATTAATATAAACTGGTAATAATTATATTTATTAATTATAAAATAGATCAAATATAATTTAATTTGATATTTTAATTAATAATTTTTTTACGATACTTAATTACGATTCTAAATAGTAAAAATTATTTGCATCAATGACTCAATGTATTTGAAATATTTATTTTAATATTAATAATAATAAATAAGTATAAAAATTATTACTATTTAGAATCATTATAACCTTTTGATTTGTCATAAAATAATTGTTTCAGTTAATACTAGCTTAGACAGATAAAATAATACTAATTTAATAATATTTTCTAAATTAATAAGTAGAAAATTAAAAAATAAATGTGTTCATTGAATCAATAATCTGATTATATTATATAAATAATATTTGTTTATAAATTTAATAAGTAATTTATAATTACTATAAATAAAATAATAATTATATTTATAAATAATTAAAATTAAATGTAATTAAATTATATTTTATTCATAGGTCAATTATTAAATATAGTTTATAATATATATAATATATAAATACTATAATAATATTATATTATTATTTAATTATAACAATTATTTTAATTTTAATTATATAAATAAATTAGATTTAATATTTAAAATTAATATATATTATAATATTAAATATAACTAGTAAAAATATATTTAATAATAATTATTAAAATATTTGTTAAATATTTTGAAAATTAATAAATATAATTATTTATTTATTAGTTATATTAAATTAAAATCAATAATTCATATTAATATCTTTATTTTATTATCATACAAGCTTAATCATAATATAATTTATCTAATAATTATGGTTTAATTAATAAAATATATAATTATTATCCAATAATTGGGTTTAATAAATAAGCATATTGAACAAATAATTTTCTTAATAAATTAGTTTTAATAATTTAATTAATTTAAATATTAATTAGAACAATTAATTATTACTATATATAATAACTATATTATATAAGAATAATAATTTTAATAAAAATATTATAATTATTAAAATTATCTATAATAATTTATTAATTATTTTAAAATTATCATTTTAAATTAATTTAACAAAATAGCTTTATTTGCTGAAATTTTACTTATTAATTTTTGGAATATTAATAAATTTATATTATTTTATTCAAAATATGCTTGCATGAACAGAATGAATTGTTTTATGGCAAAACGAAATGTCATAATGTTTTGAAATAGATAATTGTTTAGATAGTCATTACTGTTTCAACTTGATCGATAAGAAAAAATTGTTTTACAATAAAATAAAATGTCATAATAATTTGAAATATATAATAGTTCAAATGGACATGACTATTTGAACTGGTTCGGCAAACTAATTAATTTTTTAAATCTTCAACTTATTAATTTTAAGAATGTTAATATATTAGTATTATTTTATTCCAAATAAACTTGTTTGAATAGAAACAATTGTTTTATAACAAAACAAAAGATCATAACGACTTGAAATATTTATAATATATATTGCTATTTTATATACCAATAGATGAGGCTTGCACTAAATATTATATTATAATATAATGAATTAATAATTAAGTAATAACTTAATATTAAATTGGATAATTTATAATAAGCTTTTATTATTTATAATAAATTTGCTATAATAAATAGTTTACTTATACTTAAAGAATTATTTATTTAAAAATAATTATAATCTTAATAAATAATTAAGACTACTTAATTATAATAAATAGTTATAACAGATATTTATAAGTAATATTATAACATATAAATATTGGTTATTTAGATTTATAATTATTATCAAATATATTTAAATAATTATATGAATAAATTATAAATTATAAACTATAATATATTATAAATATATATTTTCTATAAATAAGTTTATCTAATATTTAATTATATAATTATAATATTACTATAATTTAATATAACTATAATATATTATTATATTAATAAATTAGATAATTATTCAATTTTATAATGATACTAATAATTATGTATTATAATTAATAGTAATATTAAAAATTAAGAATTATTAAAATAATTTATTAATTAATAAATTTAAATATTAATTAGTTGAATATTATTTTAATATGATTATTTTATTAGTATAAATATTAATAATAGTCAAATTTTGAATTAACTCTTCAATTTAATAATCATTAATTATTCAGATTTATTTTTGTTATTTAATATATATATATATATATTGTCAATTAAATATTACTAAATCTTATAAAATTATGAATAATAATTATCTACATTATTAAAACTAATAAATATTTAACTATTTTATAATATATAATTAAATATATTGTAATAAGTATAATATAATAATTATCTTAATTATTAATATTTATTATATCAAGTTATATAATATAATTTATATTATATATTTATAATTCATATTTATTTTGTATTAAATAGTTTTATTATTTGTTTAAAATAATATATATTTATTAATAATAAGTATTATTATGTTAAATTAGCATTATTAATTTATATTATTACTAAATATATATTATAGCATTAAATATAACTAGTAAAATTAATATTTAATTTTAATAATCCTAATTATTATATAATAATAATTTAGTATTATTATATTCTAATTGATTATTTTACAGTATAAAATAATTTAGTGGAGTATATTTAATTTATTTAATTAAATAAAGATATTTATATTAGAGTAAATTTATTTAATTATCTATTAAATTCAGTTAATTATTAAATTTATTTATCTTTATAAATTATATTATAACTAGTATAAATTAATAGTTAATTTATAATTAATATTTCTTATGATTTAATTATATAATTTAGTATATTAATTATTATATATAATTCCATTTAAGCTTGTATTATATTATAATTATGTATGAATCATAATAATTATTTATTTTAAATATTATTTTATTTAAATTAATAAATAATAAATAATTATAAATAAATAGAATATTATTGATTAAATCATAACTACTTAATATGAATAATTATTTGAAATTATAATAATTAAATTAAATAAGTATAATTTTAATATTAAATTAAATAAAATTATTTATTTAATAATTAATAACTATATGTTATAATAAAAATTAATAATTAATATATATGGGAGCTTTTTATTGTTTAATAGATATAATAAAAATTATTATTATGCTGCTGGATAATATAATTGATAAGAATAATTATCAATATTATCCATTTGTTTTAGTTCATAAAAGTTTAATCATTAATGATCAAAAACATTGACTTAAATTTTATTAATTATATTGTACATAGAAATATTATAAACTATTATTAATTTATAATAATATAATAGTAAATATTATAAGTTTATTTATATTATTAAATTAACTATAATATTTGAAAATTAACATGTAATTTATAAATTATTAAAGATTAATATAATAATTTATATTTATAATTATAATTAAGTTATTATAAATCTAATAAGTTTAGATAATTATAAATTATAATATATTTATTGAATTCCATTGTTATAATGTTTAATATAATTTAACAATTATAATTAATTATAATAATTGTTATAATGATTAATATATATAATTAGATTATATATTAAAATAATAATAATAATATATTATTATTAATATAATTTAAATTAATATTATTAATTAAATCCTAAATTAATAAGTAAAAAATTTTAAAAATAAATTTGTTTATTTAATCATTTTAAAATAAGTAAAAATATAATAATTAGTTATTATTTTATTGTATTAACTTGTAAAATTATTTATTTATCAATTATAGTAGTAATTAATAAATTGTTATATAATATTTAATAATATAAATTTCAAGTTATAATAAATTATATAATTAGTTATATATTATTATTATTATTATTATAATAATTATATATTATTTGAATATTATATTAATTTTATAATTAAAAATTAGAAATAGATAATAATATTATCTAATATAATATAATTTTATTAATTATATTATACTTAAATTATTATTAAATAATATTATTATTTAAATTAATTTAAATAAAGATTAAAATTATTATTAAATAAGTTATTTATTAATAAATATTGGTACTCATTAAATATTAATTAAACTATTTAATTAAATTACTAATTGATAATAATATTATTAAGTTATAATAATCTCTGTTTTAAAATTAATTTTAAATATATTTAAAAAATTTATTATATAGTATTATTTTATAATTTAGTATTTTATCAAATAATTATACTGATAATGTATGTTAGTTATAATTAATATTATTAAGTTATTATATAATTTATCTAAATAATAATTATAATTAATATTATTAATCATACTAATAATTTAATAATTATAATCTATTTACATAATAACTGCAAATAAACTAATAGTTTATAATAAATTAATTAAATATTGCAATTATTTGTTATTTAAACTTATAATGAACAATCTATATTAATTATAATTATATATATAAATTTAGTATTAATATAAGTTTAAATACTTGTTTCATATCTTACAAGTTTGTTTTAAATAATAATTATTTATTTAACTAAATTATTATAAGGATTTTAATTTTAATATTAATTTATTTTTAATATTATTAAATAATAAATTAATATATTATTTTAATATGGTTTATACTAAATTATTTATTAATCTATTAAATCTAATTAATATATTATCTTTCAAATATTATCTCTTACTTAAAATTATAGATAATTATATAGTTAGAATATAATTGAATATTAAAGATAATATAAAATATTATATATTTTATTAATTAGATAATAAAAAGCCTATTCAAATATTATTTATTATTATTTTAAAACAAAAAGCTAATACTATATTCAATTATTATTTTTTTATTAATATTATGGTAATAATTAAATTATTAAAACTATAATAGATAATTGTTCAAATAAGTTTATTATTTAATTTATTAATTA
Source organism: Durio zibethinus (assembly GCF_047325235.1). Taxonomy (NCBI): domain Eukaryota; kingdom Viridiplantae; phylum Streptophyta; class Magnoliopsida; order Malvales; family Malvaceae; genus Durio; species Durio zibethinus. Next base: position 15,648,098 of record NC_143174.1, read on the forward strand.
TTTTAATATAAGTTAAGTTTTATAAAACTTATTTAAATTATCAAATAAGTTAAATAAGTTTAAAATAATAAACTTATTAAAATCAATAAGTTGAACAAACAACTATTTGAATATTATTCTAATTTAAGTTTAAATAGTTAAGACTATAAGGAATATAATTATCTTTTAAATTAATAATTATTTAAATAATAAGATTTAATAATTTAAACTTGTTCGGTAAACATATTTATTATTTAAATCTCCAACTATTTCAAAATATTCAATTTATAAGATAAGGGTAATAATTTATTGACATTCAAAAAATTAATAAGCATGAGATTTGAAAAAAAATAAATCTATTTACCGAACAAGTTCAAATAGGTATGACTATTTCAATAAACATCTATTTAAAATCATTACTAATAATAATATCAATATTAGGTATAATTATCGAAATAAATTACAATTGTTATTAAATGACACACTCTTTATTATTATTTTGATTGAATTATATTAATAAGTTTAAATATTATTGACTTTTAGGTATTTGTTAAATAAATAATAATTGTTTAAAACAAACTTGTAAGATATGAAACAAGTATTTGATGACAAAACAAAAGGTAATAAATTAGTATTATTTTTAATTATTAATTAAATTTTAAATATTAATTTTAATTATCAATTTATTTAATTAAATAGAAAATTAATAATTAACAATTAATACTTTAAAGAATTAAATTATAAATATAAATATTTAATTGTAATTATTTTAATTTTCTATTTAATAAAAATAGCATATATTAATAGAAATATATTTGTAATATGACATGTATAATTTAATTAATTATATTATATTATTTTATTTCTTTTGTTTAAATTATACGATATATATTATAAATATTTATTAACAATCATTATAACATTATACTAAAATAAAATAAAAATATATATGTAAAATTAAAAGTTATTATTAATACAAATAAATCTAATTATTATGTTATAATTAATAATAATTAAGATAATAATATAGTTATCTTAAATACTAAATTTAATTTTTATCTTAAATAATAATTACTAAATTATTAAGGATAAATTAGTTTAATTTATATTTTAATTAAATATATTTAATAATTATTATTAAATATATTTTTACTAGTTATATTTAATACTATAATATATATTAATTTTAAATATTAAATCTAATTTATTTATATAATGAAAATTATTTAAAATTTTTGTTTAAATTTTAACTATATAGATTACAACTAAATAAAATTTATAGTTAATAATTTAATAAATTATATAATCCAAATCATAAGAATTATTATTTATTTATAATTAAGTAAAAATATAAATAATAAGAATTTATATTTAATAAATTAATAACTAAAATTATCTTTAATTCTTTTTAAATAATATAAAAGAATTAAGCCATAAGCATAATAATAACTATAACTCTAATTAATTTGAAATATTAATTAAATCATTCTTATTAATAGTATATATTTTAATTAAATATTAAAATATTATAAAACTATTATATAAATTATTAAACCAAATTTATAATTGTTTTAATTTTATTATTAACTTATATAATTATATACAATATACAATTATAAATTAATTAATAATAGTATAAATTAAAAAAATAAAAATTAGTATATTATTTATGTATCATAAATAATAAAATAATTTATTACTTTGATACTTCTATAAGTCTAATTTATATATTTATATATATAATATCAATATCATTTAAATATTAGTTTAAAACTTATAATATTTAATAATACTATATTAAATTATTTTATATAATATTATATTTTAATAAATTGATGATTAAATATTAATAATAATTAATATTAAATAATTCTTATAAAATTTTATTAGTTTAATTAATAATATATTATTATTTTACTAATTACTAAATCTATACAATTATTAATTAATATTATATTTATTATATATTATAATTTTATATAATAAATATATAAAGTTAATTTAAATAGATCTATTATTAGTATAATATTTCCTTATAATAATCTCATTCAAAATAAAATAAATTAATATAAACTGGTAATAATTATATTTATTAATTATAAAATAGATCAAATATAATTTAATTTGATATTTTAATTAATAATTTTTTTACGATACTTAATTACGATTCTAAATAGTAAAAATTATTTGCATCAATGACTCAATGTATTTGAAATATTTATTTTAATATTAATAATAATAAATAAGTATAAAAATTATTACTATTTAGAATCATTATAACCTTTTGATTTGTCATAAAATAATTGTTTCAGTTAATACTAGCTTAGACAGATAAAATAATACTAATTTAATAATATTTTCTAAATTAATAAGTAGAAAATTAAAAAATAAATGTGTTCATTGAATCAATAATCTGATTATATTATATAAATAATATTTGTTTATAAATTTAATAAGTAATTTATAATTACTATAAATAAAATAATAATTATATTTATAAATAATTAAAATTAAATGTAATTAAATTATATTTTATTCATAGGTCAATTATTAAATATAGTTTATAATATATATAATATATAAATACTATAATAATATTATATTATTATTTAATTATAACAATTATTTTAATTTTAATTATATAAATAAATTAGATTTAATATTTAAAATTAATATATATATTATAATATTAAATATAACTAGTAAAAATATATTTAATAATAATTATTAAAATATTTGTTAAATATTTTGAAAATTAATAAATATAATTATTTATTTATTAGTTATATTAAATTAAAATCAATAATTCATATTAATATCTTTATTTTATTATCATACAAGCTTAATCATAATATAATTTATCTAATAATTATGGTTTAATTAATAAAATATATAATTATTATCCAATAATTGGGTTTAATAAATAAGCATATTGAACAAATAATTTTCTTAATAAATTAGTTTTAATAATTTAATTAATTTAAATATTAATTAGAACAATTAATTATTACTATATATAATAACTATATTATATAAGAATAATAATTTTAATAAAAATATTATAATTATTAAAATTATCTATAATAATTTATTAATTATTTTAAAATTATCATTTTAAATTAATTTAACAAAATAGCTTTATTTGCTGAAATTTTACTTATTAATTTTTGGAATATTAATAAATTTATATTATTTTATTCAAAATATGCTTGCATGAACAGAATGAATTGTTTTATGGCAAAACGAAATGTCATAATGTTTTGAAATAGATAATTGTTTAGATAGTCATTACTGTTTCAACTTGATCGATAAGAAAAAATTGTTTTACAATAAAATAAAATGTCATAATAATTTGAAATATATAATAGTTCAAATGGACATGACTATTTGAACTGGTTCGGCAAACTAATTAATTTTTTAAATCTTCAACTTATTAATTTTAAGAATGTTAATATATTAGTATTATTTTATTCCAAATAAACTTGTTTGAATAGAAACAATTGTTTTATAACAAAACAAAAGATCATAACGACTTGAAATATTTATAATATATATTGCTATTTTATATACCAATAGATGAGGCTTGCACTAAATATTATATTATAATATAATGAATTAATAATTAAGTAATAACTTAATATTAAATTGGATAATTTATAATAAGCTTTTATTATTTATAATAAATTTGCTATAATAAATAGTTTACTTATACTTAAAGAATTATTTATTTAAAAATAATTATAATCTTAATAAATAATTAAGACTACTTAATTATAATAAATAGTTATAACAGATATTTATAAGTAATATTATAACATATAAATATTGGTTATTTAGATTTATAATTATTATCAAATATATTTAAATAATTATATGAATAAATTATAAATTATAAACTATAATATATTATAAATATATATTTTCTATAAATAAGTTTATCTAATATTTAATTATATAATTATAATATTACTATAATTTAATATAACTATAATATATTATTATATTAATAAATTAGATAATTATTCAATTTTATAATGATACTAATAATTATGTATTATAATTAATAGTAATATTAAAAATTAAGAATTATTAAAATAATTTATTAATTAATAAATTTAAATATTAATTAGTTGAATATTATTTTAATATGATTATTTTATTAGTATAAATATTAATAATAGTCAAATTTTGAATTAACTCTTCAATTTAATAATCATTAATTATTCAGATTTATTTTTGTTATTTAATATATATATATATATTGTCAATTAAATATTACTAAATCTTATAAAATTATGAATAATAATTATCTACATTATTAAAACTAATAAATATTTAACTATTTTATAATATATAATTAAATATATTGTAATAAGTATAATATAATAATTATCTTAATTATTAATATTTATTATATCAAGTTATATAATATAATTTATATTATATATTTATAATTCATATTTATTTTATATTAAATAGTTTTATTATTTGTTTAAAATAATATATATTTATTAATAATAAGTATTATTATGTTAAATTAGCATTATTAATTTATATTATTACTAAATATATATTATAGCATTAAATATAACTAGTAAAATTAATATTTAATTTTAATAATCCTAATTATTATATAATAATAATTTAGTATTATTATATTCTAATTGATTATTTTACAGTATAAAATAATTTAGTGGAGTATATTTAATTTATTTAATTAAATAAAGATATTTATATTAGAGTAAATTTATTTAATTATCTATTAAATTCAGTTAATTATTAAATTTATTTATCTTTATAAATTATATTATAACTAGTATAAATTAATAGTTAATTTATAATTAATATTTCTTATGATTTAATTATATAATTTAGTATATTAATTATTATATATAATTCCATTTAAGCTTGTATTATATTATAATTATGTATGAATCATAATAATTATTTATTTTAAATATTATTTTATTTAAATTAATAAATAATAAATAATTATAAATAAATAGAATATTATTGATTAAATCATAACTACTTAATATGAATAATTATTTGAAATTATAATAATTAAATTAAATAAGTATAATTTTAATATTAAATTAAATAAAATTATTTATTTAATAATTAATAACTATATGTTATAATAAAAATTAATAATTAATATATATGGGAGCTTTTTATTGTTTAATAGATATAATAAAAATTATTATTATGCTGCTGGATAATATAATTGATAAGAATAATTATCAATATTATCCATTTGTTTTAGTTCATAAAAGTTTAATCATTAATGATCAAAAACATTGACTTAAATTTTATTAATTATATTGTACATAGAAATATTATAAACTATTATTAATTTATAATAATATAATAGTAAATATTATAAGTTTATTTATATTATTAAATTAACTATAATATTTGAAAATTAACATGTAATTTATAAATTATTAAAGATTAATATAATAATTTATATTTATAATTATAATTAAGTTATTATAAATCTAATAAGTTTAGATAATTATAAATTATAATATATTTATTGAATTCCATTGTTATAATGTTTAATATAATTTAACAATTATAATTAATTATAATAATTGTTATAATGATTAATATATATAATTAGATTATATATTAAAATAATAATAATAATATATTATTATTAATATAATTTAAATTAATATTATTAATTAAATCCTAAATTAATAAGTAAAAAATTTTAAAAATAAATTTGTTTATTTAATCATTTTAAAATAAGTAAAAATATAATAATTAGTTATTATTTTATTGTATTAACTTGTAAAATTATTTATTTATCAATTATAGTAGTAATTAATAAATTGTTATATAATATTTAATAATATAAATTTCAAGTTATAATAAATTATATAATTAGTTATATATTATTATTATTATTATTATAATAATTATATATTATTTGAATATTATATTAATTTTATAATTAAAAATTAGAAATAGATAATAATATTATCTAATATAATATAATTTTATTAATTATATTATACTTAAATTATTATTAAATAATATTATTATTTAAATTAATTTAAATAAAGATTAAAATTATTATTAAATAAGTTATTTATTAATAAATATTGGTACTCATTAAATATTAATTAAACTATTTAATTAAATTACTAATTGATAATAATATTATTAAGTTATAATAATCTCTGTTTTAAAATTAATTTTAAATATATTTAAAAAATTTATTATATAGTATTATTTTATAATTTAGTATTTTATCAAATAATTATACTGATAATGTATGTTAGTTATAATTAATATTATTAAGTTATTATATAATTTATCTAAATAATAATTATAATTAATATTATTAATCATACTAATAATTTAATAATTATAATCTATTTACATAATAACTGCAAATAAACTAATAGTTTATAATAAATTAATTAAATATTGCAATTATTTGTTATTTAAACTTATAATGAACAATCTATATTAATTATAATTATATATATAAATTTAGTATTAATATAAGTTTAAATACTTGTTTCATATCTTACAAGTTTGTTTTAAATAATAATTATTTATTTAACTAAATTATTATAAGGATTTTAATTTTAATATTAATTTATTTTTAATATTATTAAATAATAAATTAATATATTATTTTAATATGGTTTATACTAAATTATTTATTAATCTATTAAATCTAATTAATATATTATCTTTCAAATATTATCTCTTACTTAAAATTATAGATAATTATATAGTTAGAATATAATTGAATATTAAAGATAATATAAAATATTATATATTTTATTAATTAGATAATAAAAAGCCTATTCAAATATTATTTATTATTATTTTAAAACAAAAAGCTAATACTATATTCAATTATTATTTTTTTATTAATATTATGGTAATAATTAAATTATTAAAACTATAATAGATAATTGTTCAAATAAGTTTATTATTTAATTTATTAATTATTTTAATATAAGTTAAGTTTTATAAAACTTATTTAAATTATCAAATAAGTTAAATAAGTTTAAAATAATAAACTTATTAAAATCAATAAGTTGAACAAACAACTATTTGAATATTATTCTAATTTAAGTTTAAATAGTTAAGACTATAAGGAATATAATTATCTTTTAAATTAATAATTATTTAAATAATAAGATTTAATAATTTAAACTTGTTCGGTAAACATATTTATTATTTAAATCTCCAACTATTTCAAAATATTCAATTTATAAGATAAGGGTAATAATTTATTGACATTCAAAAAATTAATAAGCATGAGATTTGAAAAAAAATAAATCTATTTACCGAACAAGTTCAAATAGGTATGACTATTTCAATAAACATCTATTTAAAATCATTACTAATAATAATATCAATATTAGGTATAATTATCGAAATAAATTACAATTGTTATTAAATGACACACTCTTTATTATTATTTTGATTGAATTATATTAATAAGTTTAAATATTATTGACTTTTAGGTATTTGTTAAATAAATAATAATTGTTTAAAACAAACTTGTAAGATATGAAACAAGTATTTGATGACAAAACAAAAGGTAATAAATTAGTATTATTTTTAATTATTAATTAAATTTTAAATATTAATTTTAATTATCAATTTATTTAATTAAATAGAAAATTAATAATTAACAATTAATACTTTAAAGAATTAAATTATAAATATAAATATTTAATTGTAATTATTTTAATTTTCTATTTAATAAAAATAGCATATATTAATAGAAATATATTTGTAATATGACATGTATAATTTAATTAATTATATTATATTATTTTATTTCTTTTGTTTAAATTATACGATATATATTATAAATATTTATTAACAATCATTATAACATTATACTAAAATAAAATAAAAATATATATGTAAAATTAAAAGTTATTATTAATACAAATAAATCTAATTATTATGTTATAATTAATAATAATTAAGATAATAATATAGTTATCTTAAATACTAAATTTAATTTTTATCTTAAATAATAATTACTAAATTATTAAGGATAAATTAGTTTAATTTATATTTTAATTAAATATATTTAATAATTATTATTAAATATATTTTTACTAGTTATATTTAATACTATAATATATATTAATTTTAAATATTAAATCTAATTTATTTATATAATGAAAATTATTTAAAATTTTTGTTTAAATTTTAACTATATAGATTACAACTAAATAAAATTTATAGTTAATAATTTAATAAATTATATAATCCAAATCATAAGAATTATTATTTATTTATAATTAAGTAAAAATATAAATAATAAGAATTTATATTTAATAAATTAATAACTAAAATTATCTTTAATTCTTTTTAAATAATATAAAAGAATTAAGCCATAAGCATAATAATAACTATAACTCTAATTAATTTGAAATATTAATTAAATCATTCTTATTAATAGTATATATTTTAATTAAATATTAAAATATTATAAAACTATTATATAAATTATTAAACCAAATTTATAATTGTTTTAATTTTATTATTAACTTATATAATTATATACAATATACAATTATAAATTAATTAATAATAGTATAAATTAAAAAAATAAAAATTAGTATATTATTTATGTATCATAAATAATAAAATAATTTATTACTTTGATACTTCTATAAGTCTAATTTATATATTTATATATATAATATCAATATCATTTAAATATTAGTTTAAAACTTATAATATTTAATAATACTATATTAAATTATTTTATATAATATTATATTTTAATAAATTGATGATTAAATATTAATAATAATTAATATTAAATAATTCTTATAAAATTTTATTAGTTTAATTAATAATATATTATTATTTTACTAATTACTAAATCTATACAATTATTAATTAATATTATATTTATTATATATTATAATTTTATATAATAAATATATAAAGTTAATTTAAATAGATCTATTATTAGTATAATATTTCCTTATAATAATCTCATTCAAAATAAAATAAATTAATATAAACTGGTAATAATTATATTTATTAATTATAAAATAGATCAAATATAATTTAATTTGATATTTTAATTAATAATTTTTTTACGATACTTAATTACGATTCTAAATAGTAAAAATTATTTGCATCAATGACTCAATGTATTTGAAATATTTATTTTAATATTAATAATAATAAATAAGTATAAAAATTATTACTATTTAGAATCATTATAACCTTTTGATTTGTCATAAAATAATTGTTTCAGTTAATACTAGCTTAGACAGATAAAATAATACTAATTTAATAATATTTTCTAAATTAATAAGTAGAAAATTAAAAAATAAATGTGTTCATTGAATCAATAATCTGATTATATTATATAAATAATATTTGTTTATAAATTTAATAAGTAATTTATAATTACTATAAATAAAATAATAATTATATTTATAAATAATTAAAATTAAATGTAATTAAATTATATTTTATTCATAGGTCAATTATTAAATATAGTTTATAATATATATAATATATAAATACTATAATAATATTATATTATTATTTAATTATAACAATTATTTTAATTTTAATTATATAAATAAATTAGATTTAATATTTAAAATTAATATATATTATAATATTAAATATAACTAGTAAAAATATATTTAATAATAATTATTAAAATATTTGTTAAATATTTTGAAAATTAATAAATATAATTATTTATTTATTAGTTATATTAAATTAAAATCAATAATTCATATTAATATCTTTATTTTATTATCATACAAGCTTAATCATAATATAATTTATCTAATAATTATGGTTTAATTAATAAAATATATAATTATTATCCAATAATTGGGTTTAATAAATAAGCATATTGAACAAATAATTTTCTTAATAAATTAGTTTTAATAATTTAATTAATTTAAATATTAATTAGAACAATTAATTATTACTATATATAATAACTATATTATATAAGAATAATAATTTTAATAAAAATATTATAATTATTAAAATTATCTATAATAATTTATTAATTATTTTAAAATTATCATTTTAAATTAATTTAACAAAATAGCTTTATTTGCTGAAATTTTACTTATTAATTTTTGGAATATTAATAAATTTATATTATTTTATTCAAAATATGCTTGCATGAACAGAATGAATTGTTTTATGGCAAAACGAAATGTCATAATGTTTTGAAATAGATAATTGTTTAGATAGTCATTACTGTTTCAACTTGATCGATAAGAAAAAATTGTTTTACAATAAAATAAAATGTCATAATAATTTGAAATATATAATAGTTCAAATGGACATGACTATTTGAACTGGTTCGGCAAACTAATTAATTTTTTAAATCTTCAACTTATTAATTTTAAGAATGTTAATATATTAGTATTATTTTATTCCAAATAAACTTGTTTGAATAGAAACAATTGTTTTATAACAAAACAAAAGATCATAACGACTTGAAATATTTATAATATATATTGCTATTTTATATACCAATAGATGAGGCTTGCACTAAATATTATATTATAATATAATGAATTAATAATTAAGTAATAACTTAATATTAAATTGGATAATTTATAATAAGCTTTTATTATTTATAATAAATTTGCTATAATAAATAGTTTACTTATACTTAAAGAATTATTTATTTAAAAATAATTATAATCTTAATAAATAATTAAGACTACTTAATTATAATAAATAGTTATAACAGATATTTATAAGTAATATTATAACATATAAATATTGGTTATTTAGATTTATAATTATTATCAAATATATTTAAATAATTATATGAATAAATTATAAATTATAAACTATAATATATTATAAATATATATTTTCTATAAATAAGTTTATCTAATATTTAATTATATAATTATAATATTACTATAATTTAATATAACTATAATATATTATTATATTAATAAATTAGATAATTATTCAATTTTATAATGATACTAATAATTATGTATTATAATTAATAGTAATATTAAAAATTAAGAATTATTAAAATAATTTATTAATTAATAAATTTAAATATTAATTAGTTGAATATTATTTTAATATGATTATTTTATTAGTATAAATATTAATAATAGTCAAATTTTGAATTAACTCTTCAATTTAATAATCATTAATTATTCAGATTTATTTTTGTTATTTAATATATATATATATATTGTCAATTAAATATTACTAAATCTTATAAAATTATGAATAATAATTATCTACATTATTAAAACTAATAAATATTTAACTATTTTATAATATATAATTAAATATATTGTAATAAGTATAATATAATAATTATCTTAATTATTAATATTTATTATATCAAGTTATATAATATAATTTATATTATATATTTATAATTCATATTTATTTTATATTAAATAGTTTTATTATTTGTTTAAAATAATATATATTTATTAATAATAAGTATTATTATGTTAAATTAGCATTATTAATTTATATTATTACTAAATATATATTATAGCATTAAATATAACTAGTAAAATTAATATTTAATTTTAATAATCCTAATTATTATATAATAATAATTTAGTATTATTATATTCTAATTGATTATTTTACAGTATAAAATAATTTAGTGGAGTATATTTAATTTATTTAATTAAATAAAGATATTTATATTAGAGTAAATTTATTTAATTATCTATTAAATTCAGTTAATTATTAAATTTATTTATCTTTATAAATTATATTATAACTAGTATAAATTAATAGTTAATTTATAATTAATATTTCTTATGATTTAATTATATAATTTAGTATATTAATTATTATATATAATTCCATTTAAGCTTGTATTATATTATAATTATGTATGAATCATAATAATTATTTATTTTAAATATTATTTTATTTAAATTAATAAATAATAAATAATTATAAATAAATAGAATATTATTGATTAAATCATAACTACTTAATATGAATAATTATTTGAAATTATAATAATTAAATTAAATAAGTATAATTTTAATATTAAATTAAATAAAATTATTTATTTAATAATTAATAACTATATGTTATAATAAAAATTAATAATTAATATATATGGGAGCTTTTTATTGTTTAATAGATATAATAAAAATTATTATTATGCTGCTGGATAATATAATTGATAAGAATAATTATCAATATTATCCATTTGTTTTAGTTCATAAAAGTTTAATCATTAATGATCAAAAACATTGACTTAAATTTTATTAATTATATTGTACATAGAAATATTATAAACTATTATTAATTTATAATAATATAATAGTAAATATTATAAGTTTATTTATATTATTAAATTAACTATAATATTTGAAAATTAACATGTAATTTATAAATTATTAAAGATTAATATAATAATTTATATTTATAATTATAATTAAGTTATTATAAATCTAATAAGTTTAGATAATTATAAATTATAATATATTTATTGAATTCCATTGTTATAATGTTTAATATAATTTAACAATTATAATTAATTATAATAATTGTTATAATGATTAATATATATAATTAGATTATATATTAAAATAATAATAATAATATATTATTATTAATATAATTTAAATTAATATTATTAATTAAATCCTAAATTAATAAGTAAAAAATTTTAAAAATAAATTTGTTTATTTAATCATTTTAAAATAAGTAAAAATATAATAATTAGTTATTATTTTATTGTATTAACTTGTAAAATTATTTATTTATCAATTATAGTAGTAATTAATAAATTGTTATATAATATTTAATAATATAAATTTCAAGTTATAATAAATTATATAATTAGTTATATATTATTATTATTATTATTATAATAATTATATATTATTTGAATATTATATTAATTTTATAATTAAAAATTAGAAATAGATAATAATATTATCTAATATAATATAATTTTATTAATTATATTATACTTAAATTATTATTAAATAATATTATTATTTAAATTAATTTAAATAAAGATTAAAATTATTATTAAATAAGTTATTTATTAATAAATATTGGTACTCATTAAATATTAATTAAACTATTTAATTAAATTACTAATTGATAATAATATTATTAAGTTATAATAATCTCTGTTTTAAAATTAATTTTAAATATATTTAAAAAATTTATTATATAGTATTATTTTATAATTTAGTATTTTATCAAATAATTATACTGATAATGTATGTTAGTTATAATTAATATTATTAAGTTATTATATAATTTATCTAAATAATAATTATAATTAATATTATTAATCATACTAATAATTTAATAATTATAATCTATTTACATAATAACTGCAAATAAACTAATAGTTTATAATAAATTAATTAAATATTGCAATTATTTGTTATTTAAACTTATAATGAACAATCTATATTAATTATAATTATATATATAAATTTAGTATTAATATAAGTTTAAATACTTGTTTCATATCTTACAAGTTTGTTTTAAATAATAATTATTTATTTAACTAAATTATTATAAGGATTTTAATTTTAATATTAATTTATTTTTAATATTATTAAATAATAAATTAATATATTATTTTAATATGGTTTATACTAAATTATTTATTAATCTATTAAATCTAATTAATATATTATCTTTCAAATATTATCTCTTACTTAAAATTATAGATAATTATATAGTTAGAATATAATTGAATATTAAAGATAATATAAAATATTATATATTTTATTAATTAGATAATAAAAAGCCTATTCAAATATTATTTATTATTATTTTAAAACAAAAAGCTAATACTATATTCAATTATTATTTTTTTATTAATATTATGGTAATAATTAAATTATTAAAACTATAATAGATAATTGTTCAAATAAGTTTATTATTTAATTTATTAATTATTTTAATATAAGTTAAGTTTTATAAAACTTATTTAAATTATCAAATAAGTTAAATAAGTTTAAAATAATAAACTTATTAAAATCAATAAGTTGAACAAACAACTATTTGAATATTATTCTAATTTAAGTTTAAATAGTTAAGACTATAAGGAATATAATTATCTTTTAAATTAATAATTATTTAAATAATAAGATTTAATAATTTAAACTTGTTCGGTAAACATATTTATTATTTAAATCTCCAACTATTTCAAAATATTCAATTTATAAGATAAGGGTAATAATTTATTGACATTCAAAAAATTAATAAGCATGAGATTTGAAAAAAAATAAATCTATTTACCGAACAAGTTCAAATAGGTATGACTATTTCAATAAACATCTATTTAAAATCATTACTAATAATAATATCAATATTAGGTATAATTATCGAAATAAATTACAATTGTTATTAAATGACACACTCTTTATTATTATTTTGATTGAATTATATTAATAAGTTTAAATATTATTGACTTTTAGGTATTTGTTAAATAAATAATAATTGTTTAAAACAAACTTGTAAGATATGAAACAAGTATTTGATGACAAAACAAAAGGTAATAAATTAGTATTATTTTTAATTATTAATTAAATTTTAAATATTAATTTTAATTATCAATTTATTTAATTAAATAGAAAATTAATAATTAACAATTAATACTTTAAAGAATTAAATTATAAATATAAATATTTAATTGTAATTATTTTAATTTTCTATTTAATAAAAATAGCATATATTAATAGAAATATATTTGTAATATGACATGTATAATTTAATTAATTATATTATATTATTTTATTTCTTTTGTTTAAATTATACGATATATATTATAAATATTTATTAACAATCATTATAACATTATACTAAAATAAAATAAAAATATATATGTAAAATTAAAAGTTATTATTAATACAAATAAATCTAATTATTATGTTATAATTAATAATAATTAAGATAATAATATAGTTATCTTAAATACTAAATTTAATTTTTATCTTAAATAATAATTACTAAATTATTAAGGATAAATTAGTTTAATTTATATTTTAATTAAATATATTTAATAATTATTATTAAATATATTTTTACTAGTTATATTTAATACTATAATATATATTAATTTTAAATATTAAATCTAATTTATTTATATAATGAAAATTATTTAAAATTTTTGTTTAAATTTTAACTATATAGATTACAACTAAATAAAATTTATAGTTAATAATTTAATAAATTATATAATCCAAATCATAAGAATTATTATTTATTTATAATTAAGTAAAAATATAAATAATAAGAATTTATATTTAATAAATTAATAACTAAAATTATCTTTAATTCTTTTTAAATAATATAAAAGAATTAAGCCATAAGCATAATAATAACTATAACTCTAATTAATTTGAAATATTAATTAAATCATTCTTATTAATAGTATATATTTTAATTAAATATTAAAATATTATAAAACTATTATATAAATTATTAAACCAAATTTATAATTGTTTTAATTTTATTATTAACTTATATAATTATATACAATATACAATTATAAATTAATTAATAATAGTATAAATTAAAAAAATAAAAATTAGTATATTATTTATGTATCATAAATAATAAAATAATTTATTACTTTGATACTTCTATAAGTCTAATTTATATATTTATATATATAATATCAATATCATTTAAATATTAGTTTAAAACTTATAATATTTAATAATACTATATTAAATTATTTTATATAATATTATATTTTAATAAATTGATGATTAAATATTAATAATAATTAATATTAAATAATTCTTATAAAATTTTATTAGTTTAATTAATAATATATTATTATTTTACTAATTACTAAATCTATACAATTATTAATTAATATTATATTTATTATATATTATAATTTTATATAATAAATATATAAAGTTAATTTAAATAGATCTATTATTAGTATAATATTTCCTTATAATAATCTCATTCAAAATAAAATAAATTAATATAAACTGGTAATAATTATATTTATTAATTATAAAATAGATCAAATATAATTTAATTTGATATTTTAATTAATAATTTTTTTACGATACTTAATTACGATTCTAAATAGTAAAAATTATTTGCATCAATGACTCAATGTATTTGAAATATTTATTTTAATATTAATAATAATAAATAAGTATAAAAATTATTACTATTTAGAATCATTATAACCTTTTGATTTGTCATAAAATAATTGTTTCAGTTAATACTAGCTTAGACAGATAAAATAATACTAATTTAATAATATTTTCTAAATTAATAAGTAGAAAATTAAAAAATAAATGTGTTCATTGAATCAATAATCTGATTATATTATATAAATAATATTTGTTTATAAATTTAATAAGTAATTTATAATTACTATAAATAAAATAATAATTATATTTATAAATAATTAAAATTAAATGTAATTAAATTATATTTTATTCATAGGTCAATTATTAAATATAGTTTATAATATATATAATATATAAATACTATAATAATATTATATTATTATTTAATTATAACAATTATTTTAATTTTAATTATATAAATAAATTAGATTTAATATTTAAAATTAATATATATATTATAATATTAAATATAACTAGTAAAAATATATTTAATAATAATTATTAAAATATTTGTTAAATATTTTGAAAATTAATAAATATAATTATTTATTTATTAGTTATATTAAATTAAAATCAATAATTCATATTAATATCTTTATTTTATTATCATACAAGCTTAATCATAATATAATTTATCTAATAATTATGGTTTAATTAATAAAATATATAATTATTATCCAATAATTGGGTTTAATAAATAAGCATATTGAACAAATAATTTTCTTAATAAATTAGTTTTAATAATTTAATTAATTTAAATATTAATTAGAACAATTAATTATTACTATATATAATAACTATATTATATAAGAATAATAATTTTAATAAAAATATTATAATTATTAAAATTATCTATAATAATTTATTAATTATTTTAAAATTATCATTTTAAATTAATTTAACAAAATAGCTTTATTTGCTGAAATTTTACTTATTAATTTTTGGAATATTAATAAATTTATATTATTTTATTCAAAATATGCTTGCATGAACAGAATGAATTGTTTTATGGCAAAACGAAATGTCATAATGTTTTGAAATAGATAATTGTTTAGATAGTCATTACTGTTTCAACTTGATCGATAAGAAAAAATTGTTTTACAATAAAATAAAATGTCATAATAATTTGAAATATATAATAGTTCAAATGGACATGACTATTTGAACTGGTTCGGCAAACTAATTAATTTTTTAAATCTTCAACTTATTAATTTTAAGAATGTTAATATATTAGTATTATTTTATTCCAAATAAACTTGTTTGAATAGAAACAATTGTTTTATAACAAAACAAAAGATCATAACGACTTGAAATATTTATAATATATATTGCTATTTTATATACCAATAGATGAGGCTTGCACTAAATATTATATTATAATATAATGAATTAATAATTAAGTAATAACTTAATATTAAATTGGATAATTTATAATAAGCTTTTATTATTTATAATAAATTTGCTATAATAAATAGTTTACTTATACTTAAAGAATTATTTATTTAAAAATAATTATAATCTTAATAAATAATTAAGACTACTTAATTATAATAAATAGTTATAACAGATATTTATAAGTAATATTATAACATATAAATATTGGTTATTTAGATTTATAATTATTATCAAATATATTTAAATAATTATATGAATAAATTATAAATTATAAACTATAATATATTATAAATATATATTTTCTATAAATAAGTTTATCTAATATTTAATTATATAATTATAATATTACTATAATTTAATATAACTATAATATATTATTATATTAATAAATTAGATAATTATTCAATTTTATAATGATACTAATAATTATGTATTATAATTAATAGTAATATTAAAAATTAAGAATTATTAAAATAATTTATTAATTAATAAATTTAAATATTAATTAGTTGAATATTATTTTAATATGATTATTTTATTAGTATAAATATTAATAATAGTCAAATTTTGAATTAACTCTTCAATTTAATAATCATTAATTATTCAGATTTATTTTTGTTATTTAATATATATATATATATTGTCAATTAAATATTACTAAATCTTATAAAATTATGAATAATAATTATCTACATTATTAAAACTAATAAATATTTAACTATTTTATAATATATAATTAAATATATTGTAATAAGTATAATATAATAATTATCTTAATTATTAATATTTATTATATCAAGTTATATAATATAATTTATATTATATATTTATAATTCATATTTATTTTGTATTAAATAGTTTTATTATTTGTTTAAAATAATATATATTTATTAATAATAAGTATTATTATGTTAAATTAGCATTATTAATTTATATTATTACTAAATATATATTATAGCATTAAATATAACTAGTAAAATTAATATTTAATTTTAATAATCCTAATTATTATATAATAATAATTTAGTATTATTATATTCTAATTGATTATTTTACAGTATAAAATAATTTAGTGGAGTATATTTAATTTATTTAATTAAATAAAGATATTTATATTAGAGTAAATTTATTTAATTATCTATTAAATTCAGTTAATTATTAAATTTATTTATCTTTATAAATTATATTATAACTAGTATAAATTAATAGTTAATTTATAATTAATATTTCTTATGATTTAATTATATAATTTAGTATATTAATTATTATATATAATTCCATTTAAGCTTGTATTATATTATAATTATGTATGAATCATAATAATTATTTATTTTAAATATTATTTTATTTAAATTAATAAATAATAAATAATTATAAATAAATAGAATATTATTGATTAAATCATAACTACTTAATATGAATAATTATTTGAAATTATAATAATTAAATTAAATAAGTATAATTTTAATATTAAATTAAATAAAATTATTTATTTAATAATTAATAACTATATGTTATAATAAAAATTAATAATTAATATATATGGGAGCTTTTTATTGTTTAATAGATATAATAAAAATTATTATTATGCTGCTGGATAATATAATTGATAAGAATAATTATCAATATTATCCATTTGTTTTAGTTCATAAAAGTTTAATCATTAATGATCAAAAACATTGACTTAAATTTTATTAATTATATTGTACATAGAAATATTATAAACTATTATTAATTTATAATAATATAATAGTAAATATTATAAGTTTATTTATATTATTAAATTAACTATAATATTTGAAAATTAACATGTAATTTATAAATTATTAAAGATTAATATAATAATTTATATTTATAATTATAATTAAGTTATTATAAATCTAATAAGTTTAGATAATTATAAATTATAATATATTTATTGAATTCCATTGTTATAATGTTTAATATAATTTAACAATTATAATTAATTATAATAATTGTTATAATGATTAATATATATAATTAGATTATATATTAAAATAATAATAATAATATATTATTATTAATATAATTTAAATTAATATTATTAATTAAATCCTAAATTAATAAGTAAAAAATTTTAAAAATAAATTTGTTTATTTAATCATTTTAAAATAAGTAAAAATATAATAATTAGTTATTATTTTATTGTATTAACTTGTAAAATTATTTATTTATCAATTATAGTAGTAATTAATAAATTGTTATATAATATTTAATAATATAAATTTCAAGTTATAATAAATTATATAATTAGTTATATATTATTATTATTATTATTATAATAATTATATATTATTTGAATATTATATTAATTTTATAATTAAAAATTAGAAATAGATAATAATATTATCTAATATAATATAATTTTATTAATTATATTATACTTAAATTATTATTAAATAATATTATTATTTAAATTAATTTAAATAAAGATTAAAATTATTATTAAATAAGTTATTTATTAATAAATATTGGTACTCATTAAATATTAATTAAACTATTTAATTAAATTACTAATTGATAATAATATTATTAAGTTATAATAATCTCTGTTTTAAAATTAATTTTAAATATATTTAAAAAATTTATTATATAGTATTATTTTATAATTTAGTATTTTATCAAATAATTATACTGATAATGTATGTTAGTTATAATTAATATTATTAAGTTATTATATAATTTATCTAAATAATAATTATAATTAATATTATTAATCATACTAATAATTTAATAATTATAATCTATTTACATAATAACTGCAAATAAACTAATAGTTTATAATAAATTAATTAAATATTGCAATTATTTGTTATTTAAACTTATAATGAACAATCTATATTAATTATAATTATATATATAAATTTAGTATTAATATAAGTTTAAATACTTGTTTCATATCTTACAAGTTTGTTTTAAATAATAATTATTTATTTAACTAAATTATTATAAGGATTTTAATTTTAATATTAATTTATTTTTAATATTATTAAATAATAAATTAATATATTATTTTAATATGGTTTATACTAAATTATTTATTAATCTATTAAATCTAATTAATATATTATCTTTCAAATATTATCTCTTACTTAAAATTATAGATAATTATATAGTTAGAATATAATTGAATATTAAAGATAATATAAAATATTATATATTTTATTAATTAGATAATAAAAAGCCTATTCAAATATTATTTATTATTATTTTAAAACAAAAAGCTAATACTATATTCAATTATTATTTTTTTATTAATATTATGGTAATAATTAAATTATTAAAACTATAATAGATAATTGTTCAAATAAGTTTATTATTTAATTTATTAATTATTTTAATATAAGTTAAGTTTTATAAAACTTATTTAAATTATCAAATAAGTTAAATAAGTTTAAAATAATAAACTTATTAAAATCAATAAGTTGAACAAACAACTATTTGAATATTATTCTAATTTAAGTTTAAATAGTTAAGACTATAAGGAATATAATTATCTTTTAAATTAATAATTATTTAAATAATAAGATTTAATAATTTAAACTTGTTCGGTAAACATATTTATTATTTAAATCTCCAACTATTTCAAAATATTCAATTTATAAGATAAGGGTAATAATTTATTGACATTCAAAAAATTAATAAGCATGAGATTTGAAAAAAAATAAATCTATTTACCGAACAAGTTCAAATAGGTATGACTATTTCAATAAACATCTATTTAAAATCATTACTAATAATAATATCAATATTAGGTATAATTATCGAAATAAATTACAATTGTTATTAAATGACACACTCTTTATTATTATTTTGATTGAATTATATTAATAAGTTTAAATATTATTGACTTTTAGGTATTTGTTAAATAAATAATAATTGTTTAAAACAAACTTGTAAGATATGAAACAAGTATTTGATGACAAAACAAAAGGTAATAAATTAGTATTATTTTTAATTATTAATTAAATTTTAAATATTAATTTTAATTATCAATTTATTTAATTAAATAGAAAATTAATAATTAACAATTAATACTTTAAAGAATTAAATTATAAATATAAATATTTAATTGTAATTATTTTAATTTTCTATTTAATAAAAATAGCATATATTAATAGAAATATATTTGTAATATGACATGTATAATTTAATTAATTATATTATATTATTTTATTTCTTTTGTTTAAATTATACGATATATATTATAAATATTTATTAACAATCATTATAACATTATACTAAAATAAAATAAAAATATATATGTAAAATTAAAAGTTATTATTAATACAAATAAATCTAATTATTATGTTATAATTAATAATAATTAAGATAATAATATAGTTATCTTAAATACTAAATTTAATTTTTATCTTAAATAATAATTACTAAATTATTAAGGATAAACTAGTTTAATTTATATTTTAATTAAATATATTTTTACTAGTTATATTTAATACTATAATATATATTAATTTTAAATATTAAATCTAATTTATTTATATAATGAAAATTATTTAAAATTTTTGTTTAAATTTTAACTATATAGATTACAACTAAATAAAATTTATAGTTAATAATTTAATAAATTATATAATTCAAATCATAAGAATTATTATTTATTTATAATTAAGTAAAAATATAAATAATAAGAATTTATATTTAATAAATTAATAACTAAAATTATCTTTAATTCTTTTTAAATAATATAAAAGAATTAAGCCATAAGCATAATAATAACTATAACTCTAATTAATTTGAAATATTAATTAAATCATTCTTATTAATAGTATATATTTTAATTAAATATTAAAATATTATAAAACTATTATATAAATTATTAAACCAAATTTATAATTGTTTTAATTTTATTATTAACTTATATAATTATATACAATATATAATTATAAATTAATTAATAATAGTATAAATTAAAAAAATAAAAATTAGTATATTATTTATGTATCATAAATAATAAAATAATTTATTACTTTGATACTTCTATAAGTCTAATTTATATATTTATATATATAATATCAATATCATTTAAATATTAATTTAAAACTTATAATATTTAATAATACTATATTAAATTATTTTATATAATATTATATTTTAATAAATTGATGATTAAATATTAATAATAATTAATATTAAATAATTCTTATAAATATTTTATTAGTTTAATTAATAATATATTATTATTTTACTAATTACTAAATCTATACAATTATTAATTAATATTATATTTATTATATATTATAATTTTATATAATAAATATATAAAGTTAATTTAAATAGATCTATTATTAGTATAATATTTCCTTATAATAATCTCATTCAAAATAAAATAAATTAATATAAACTGGTAATAATTATATTTATTAATTATAAAATAGATCAAATATAATTTAATTTGATATTTTAATTAATAATTTTTTTACGATACTTAATTACGATTCTAAATAGTAAAAATTATTTGCATCAATGACTCAATGTATTTGAAATATTTATTTTAATATTAATAATAATAAATAAGTATAAAAATTATTACTATTTAGAATCATTATAACCTTTTGATTTGTCATAAAATAATTGTTTCAGTTAATACTAGCTTAGACAGATAAAATAATACTAATTTAATAATATTTTCTAAATTAATAAGTAGAAAATTAAAAAATAAATGTGTTCATTGAATCAATAATCTGATTATATTATATAAATAATATTTGTTTATAAATTTAATAAGTAATTTATAATTACTATAAATAAAATAATAATTATATTTATAAATAATTAAAATTAAATGTAATTAAATTATATTTTATTCATAGGTCAATTATTAAATATAGTTTATAATATATATAATTTAATAAATACTATAATAATATTATATTATTATAAATTATATTATTATTTAATTATAACAATTATTTTAATTTTAATTATATAAATAAATTAGATTTAATATTTAAAATTAATATATGTATTATAATATTAAATATAACTAGTAAAAATATATTTAATAATAATTATTAAAATATTTGTTAAATATTTTGAAAATTAATAAATATAATTATTTATTTATTAGTTATATTAAATTAAAATCAATAATTCATATTAATATCTTTATTTTATTATCATACAAGCTTAATCATAATATAATTTATCTAATAATTATGGTTTAATTAATAAAATATATAATTATTATCCAATAATTGGGTTTAATAAATAAGCATATTGAACAAATAATTTTCTTAATAAATTAGTTTTAATAATTTAATTAATTTAAATATTAATTAGAACAATTAATTATTACTATATATAATAACTATATTATATAAGAATAATAATTTTAATAAAAATATTATAATTATTAAAATTATCTATAATAATTTATTAATTATTTTAAAATTATCATTTTAAATTAATTTAACAAAATAGCTTTATTTGCTGAAATTTTACTTATTAATTTTTGGAATATTAATAAATTTATATTATTTTATTCAAAATATGCTTGCATGAACAGAATGAATTGTTTTATGGCAAAACGAAATGTCATAATGTTTTGAAATAGATAATTGTTTAGATAGTCATTACTGTTTCAACTTGATCGATAAGAAAAAATTGTTTTACAATAAAATAAAATGTCATAATAATTTGAAATATATAATAGTTCAAATGGACATGACTATTTGAACTGGTTCGGCAAACTAATTAATTTTTTAAATCTTCAACTTATTAATTTTAAGAATGTTAATATATTAGTATTATTTTATTCCAAATAAACTTGTTTGAATAGAAACAATTGTTTTATAACAAAACAAAAGATCATAACGACTTGAAATATTTATAATATATATTGTTATTTTATATACCAATAGATGAGGCTTGCACTAAATATTATATTATAATATAATGAATTAATAATTAAGTAATAACTTAATATTAAATTGGATAATTTATAATAAGCTTTTATTATTTATAATAAATTTGTTATAATAAATAGTTTACTTATACTTAAAGAATTATTTATTTAAAAATAATTATAATCTTAATAAATAATTAAGACTACTTAATTATAATAAATAGTTATAACAGATATTTATAAGTAATATTATAACATATAAATATTGGTTATTTAGATTTATAATTATTATCAAATATATTTAAATAATTATATGAATAAATTATAAATTATAAACTATAATATATTATAAATATATTTTTTCTATAAATAAGTTTATCTAATATTTAATTATATAATTATAATATTACTATAATTTAATATAACTATAATATATTATTATATTAATAAATTAGATAATTATTCAATTTTATAATGATACTAATAATTATGTATTATAATTAATAGTAATATTAAAAATTAAGAATTATTAAAATAATTTATTAATTAATAAATTTAAATATTAATTAGTTGAATATTATTTTAATATGATTATTTTATTAGTATAAATATTAATAATAGTCAAATTTTGAATTAACTCTTCAATTTAATAATCATTAATTATTCAGATTTATTTTTGTTATTTAATATATATATATATATTGTCAATTAAATATTACTAAATCTTATAAAATTATGAATAATAATTATCTACATTATTAAAACTAATAAATATTTAACTATTTTATAATATATAATTAAATATATTGTAATAATTATAATATAATAATTATCTTAATTATTAATATTTATTATATCAAGTTATATAATATAATTTATATTATATATTTATAATTCATATTTATTTTATATTAAATAGTTTTATTATTTGTTTAAAATAATATATATTTATTAATAATAAGTATTATTATGTTAAATTAGCATTATTAATTTATATTATTACTAAATATATATTATAGCATTAAATATAACTAGTAAAATTAATATTTAATTTTAATAATCCTAATTATTATATAATAATAATTTAGTATTATTATATTCTAATTGATTATTTTACAGTATAAAATAATTTAGTGGAGTATATTTAATTTATTTAATTAAATAAAGATATTTATATTAGAGTAAATTTATTTAATTATCTATTAAATTCAGTTAATTATTAAATTTATTTATCTTTATAAATTATATTATAACTAGTATAAATTAATAGTTAATTTATAATTAATATTTCTTATGATTTAATTATATAATTTAGTATATTAATTATTATATATAATTCCATTTAAGCTTGTATTATATTATAATTATGTATGAATCATAATAATTATTTATTTTAAATATTATTTTATTTAAATTAATAAATAATAAATAATTATAAATAAATAAAATATTATTGATTAAATCATAACTACTTAATATGAATAATTAAATTAAATAAGTATAATTTTAATATTAAATTAAATAAAATTATTTATTTAATAATTAATAACTATATGTTATAATAAAAATTAATAATTAATATATATGGGAGCTTTTTATTGTTTAATAGATATAATAAAAATTATTATTATGCTGCTGGATAATATAATTGATAAGAATAATTATCAATATTATCCATTTGTTTTAGTTCATAAAAGTTTAATTATTAATGATCAAAAACATTGACTTAAATTTTATTAATTATATTGTACATAGAAATATTATAAACTATTATTAATTTATAATAATATAATAGTAAATATTATAAGTTTATTTATATTATTAAATTAACTATAATATTTGAAAATTAACATGTAATTTATAAATTATTAAAGATTAATATAATAATTTATATTTATAATTATAATTAAGTTATTATAAATCTAATAAGTTTAGATAATTATAAATTATAATATATTTATTGAATTCCATTGTTATAATGTTTAATATAATTTAACAATTATAATTAATTATAATAATTGTTATAATGATTAATATATATAATTAGATTATATATTAAAATAATAATAATAATAATAATATATTATTATTATTAATATAATTTAAATTAATATTATTAATTAAATCCTAAATTAATAAGTAAAAAATTTTAAAAATAAATTTGTTTATTTAATCATTTTAAAATAAGTAAAAATATAATAATTAGTTATTATTTTATTGTATTAACTTGTAAAATTATTTATTTATCAATTATAGTAGTAATTAATAAATTGTTATATAATATTTAATAATATAAATTTCAAGTTATAATAAATTATATAATTAGTTATATATTATTATTATTATTATTATTATTATAATTATATATTATTTGAATATTATATTAATTTTATAATTAAAAATTAGAAATAGATAATAATATTATCTAATATAATATAATTTTATTAATTATATTATACTTAAATTATTATTAAATAATATTATTATTTAAATTAATTTAAATAAAGATTAAAATTATTATTAAATAAGTTATTTATTAATAAATATTCGTACTCATTAAATATTAATTAAACTATTTAATTAAATTACTAATTAATAATAATATTATTAAGTTATAATAATCTCTGTTTTAAAATTAATTTTAAATATATTTAAAAAATTTATTATATAGTATTAGTTTATAATTTAGTATTTTATCAAATAATTATACTGATAATGTATGTTAGTTATAATTAATATTATTAAGTTATTATATAATTTATCTAAATAATAATT
Source organism: Durio zibethinus (assembly GCF_047325235.1). Classification (NCBI taxonomy): domain Eukaryota; kingdom Viridiplantae; phylum Streptophyta; class Magnoliopsida; order Malvales; family Malvaceae; genus Durio; species Durio zibethinus. Next base: position 15,675,272 of record NC_143174.1, read on the forward strand.
ATAATTAATATTATTAATCATACTAATAATTTAATAATTATAATCTATTTACATAATAACTGCAAATAAACTAATAGTTTATAATAAATTAATTAAATATTGCAATTATTTGTTATTTAAACTTATAATGAACAATCTATATTAATTATAATTATATATATAAATTTAGTATTAATATAAGTTTAAATACTTGTTTCATATCTTACAAGTTTGTTTTAAATAATAATTATTTATTTAACTAAATTATTATAAGGATTTTAATTTTAATATTAATTTATTTTTAATATTATTAAATAATAAATTAATATATTATTTTAATATGGTTTATACTAAATTATTTATTAATCTATTAAATCTAATTAATATATTATCTTTCAAATATTATCTCTTACTTAAAATTATAGATAATTATATAGTTAGAATATAATTGAATATTAAAGATAATATAAAATATTATATATTTTATTAATTAGATAATAAAAAGCCTATTCAAATATTATTTATTATTATTTTAAAACAAAAAGCTAATACTATATTCAATTATTATTTTTTTATTAATATTATGGTAATAATTAAATTATTAAAACTATAATAGATAATTGTTCAAATAAGTTTATTATTTAATTTATTAATTATTTTAATATAAGTTAAGTTTTATAATTGTTTTATAAAACTTATTTAAATTATCAAATAAGTTAAATAAGTTTAAAATAATAAACTTATTAAAATCAATAAGTTGAACAAACAACTATTTGAATATTATTCTAATTTAAGTTTAAATAGTTAAGACTATAAGGAATATAATTATCTTTTAAATTAATAATTATTTAAATAATAAGATTTAATAATTTAAACTTGTTCGGTAAACATATTTATTATTTAAATCTCCAACTATTTCAAAATATTCAATTTATAAGATAAGGGTAATAATTTATTGACATTCAAAAAATTAATAAGCATGAGATTTGAAAAAAAATAAATCTATTTACCGAACAAGTTCAAATACTAAATTTAATTTTGTTTTGTTATAAAACAATTGTTTCTATTCAAACAAGTTTATTTGGAATATAATAATACTAATATATTAACATTCTTAAAATTAATAAGTTGAAGATTTAAAAAATTAATTAGTTTGCCGAACCAGTTCAAATAGTCATGTCCATTTGAACTATTATATATTTCAAATTATTATGACATTTTATTTTATTGTAAAACAATTGTTTCTTATCGATCAAGTTGAAACAGTAATGACTATCTAAACAATTATCTATTTCAAAACATTATGACATTTCGTTTTGCCATAAAACAATTCATTATGTTCATGCAAGCATATTTTGAATAAAATAATATAAATTTATTAATATTCCAAAAATTAATAAGTAAAATTTCAGCAAATAAAGCTATTTTGTTAAATTAATTTAAAATGATAATTTTAAAATAATTAATAAATTATTATAGATAATTTTAATAATTATAATATTTTTATTAAAATTATTATTCTTATATAATATAGTTATTATATATAGTAATAATTAATTGTTCTAATTAATATTTAAATTAATTAAATTATTAAAACTAATTTATTAAGAAAATTATTTGTTCAATATGCTTATTTATTAAACCCAATTATTGGATAATAATTATATATTTTATTAATTAAACCATAATTATTAGATAAATTATATTATGATTAAGCTTGTATGATAATAAAATAAAGATATTAATATGAATTATTGATTTTAATTTAATATAACTAATAAATAAATAATTATATTTATTAATTTTCAAAATATTTAACAAATATTTTAATAATTATTATTAAATATATTTTTACTAGTTATATTTAATATTATAATATATATATTAATTTTAAATATTAAATCTAATTTATTTATATAATTAAAATTAAAATAATTGTTATAATTAAATAATAATATAATATTATTATAGTATTTATATATTATATAATATTTATTAAATTATATATATTATAAACTATATTTAATAATTGACCTATGAATAAAATATAATTTAATTACATTTAATTTTAATTATTTATAAATATAATTATTATTTTATTTATAGTAATTATAAATTACTTATTAAATTTATAAACAAATATTATTTATATAATATAATCAGATTATTGATTCAATGAACATATTTATTTTTTAATTTTCTACTTATTAATTTAGAAAATATTATTAAATTAGTATTATTTTATCTGTCTAAGCTAGTATTAACTGAAACAATTATTTTATGACAAATCAAAAGGTTATAATGATTCTAAATAGTAATAATTTTTATACTTATTTATTATTATTAATATTAAAATAAATATTTCAAATACATTGAGTCATTGATTCAAATAATTATTACTATTTAGAATCGTAATTAAGTATCGTAAAAAAATTATTAATTAAAATATCAAATTAAATTATATTTGATCTATTTTATAATTAATAAATATAATTATTACCAGTTTATATTAATTTATTTTATTTTGAATAAGATTATTATAAGGAAATATTATTCAAAATATTATACTAATAATGGATCTATTTAAATTAACTTTATATATTTATTGTATAAAATTATAATATATAATAAATATAATATAAATTAATAATTGTATAGATTTAGTAATTAGTAAAATAATAATATATTATTAATTAAACTAATAAAATATTTATAAGAATTATTTAATATAATTATTATTAATATTTAATCATCAATTTATTAAAATATAATATTATTAAAATAATTTAATATAGTATTATTAAATATTTAAGTTTTAAATTAATATTTAAATGATATTGATATTATATATATAAATATATAAATTAGACTTATAGAAGTATCAAAGTAATAAATTATTTTATTATTTATGATACATAAATAATATACTAATTTTTATTTTTTTAATTTATACTATTATTAATTAATTTATTATATATTGTATATAATTATATAATTTAATAATAAAATTAAAACAATTATAAATTTGGTTTAATAATTTATATAATAGTTTTATAATATTTTAATATTTAATTAATATTTCAAATTAATTAGAGTTATATTTATTATTATGCTTATGGCTTAATTCTTTTATATTATTTAAAAAGAATTAAAGATAATTTTAGTTATTAATTTATTAAATATAAATTCTTATTATTTATATTTTTACTTAATTATAAATAAATAATAATTCTTATGATTTGAATTATATAATTTATTAAATTATTAACTATAAATTTTATTTAGTTGTAATCTATATAGTTAAAATTTAAACAAAAATTTTAAATAATTTTCATTATATAAATAAATTAGATTTAATATTTAAAATTAATATATATTATAGTATTAAATATAACTAGTAAAAATATATTTAATAATAATTATTAAATATATTTAATTAAATATTTATATTTTAATTAATTAATTAATTAAAATATAAATATTTATTATATTTATGAATTAATTTAAATATAAATTAAACTAATTTATCCTTAATAATTTAGTAATTATTATTTAAGATAAAAATTAAATTTAGTATTTAAGATAACTATATTATTATCTTAATTATTATTAATTATAACATAATAATTAGATTTATCTGTATTAATAATTATTATTAATAATAACTTTTAATTTTACATATATATTTTTATTTTATTTTAGTATAATGTTATAATGATTGTTAATAAATATTTATAATATATATCGTATAATTTAAACAAAAGAAATAAAATAATATAATATAATTAATTAAATTATACATGTCATATTACAAATATATTTCTATTAATATATGCTATTTTTATTAAATAGAAAATTAAAATAATTACAATTAAATATTTATATTTATAATTTAATTCTTTAAAGTATTAATTGTTAATTATTAGTTTTCTATTTAATTAAATAAATTGATAATTAAAATTAATATTTAAAATTTAATTAATAATTAAAAATAATACTAATTTATTACCTTTTTTTTGTCATCAAATACTTGTTTCATATCTTACAAGTTTGTTTTAAACAATTATTATTTATTTAACAAATACCTAAAAGTCAATAATATTTAAACTTATTAATATAATTCAATCAAAATAATAATAAAGAGTGTGTCATTTAATAACAATTGTAATTTATTTCAATAATTATACCTAATATTGATATTATTATTAGTAATGATTTTAAATAGATGTTTATTGAAATAGTCATACCTATTTGAACTTGTTCGGTAAATAGATTTATTTTTTTCAAATCTCATGCTTATTAATTTTTTGAATGTCAATAAATTATTACCCTTATCTTATAAATTGAATATTTTGAAATAGTTGGAGATTTAAATAATAAATATGTTTACCGAACAAGTTTAAATTATTAAATCTTATTATTTAAATAATTATTAATTTAAAAGATAATTATATTCCTTATAGTCTTAACTATTTAAACTTAAATTAGAATAATATTCAAATAGTTGTTTGTTCAACTTATTGATTTTAATAAGTTTATTATTTTAAACTTATTTAACTTATTTGATAATTTAAATAAGTTTTATAAAACAATTATAAAACTTAACTTATATTAAAATAATTAATAAATTACATCAATATTAACTATTTAATAAATTAAATAATAAACTTATTTGAACAATTATCTAATTATTATTAAAATATTGAAAATTATCTATTATAGTTTTAATAATTTAATTATTACCATAATATTAATAAAAAAAAAATAATTGAATATAGTATTAACTTTTGTTTTAAAATAATAATAAATAATATTTGAATAGGCTTTTTATTATCTAATTAATAAAATATATAATATTTTATATTATCTTTAATATTCAATTATATTCTAACTATATAATTATCTATAATTTTAAGTAAGAGATAATATTTGAAAGATAATATATTAATTAGATTTAATAGATTAATAAATAATTTAGTATAAACCATATTAAAATAATATATTAATTTATTATTTAATAATATTAAAAATAAATTAATATTAAAATTAAAATCCTTATAATAATTTAGTTAAATAAATAATTATTATTTAAAACAAACTTGTAAGATACGAAACAAGTATTTAAACTTATATTAATACTAAATTTATATATATAATTATAATTAATATAGATTGTTCATTATAAATTTAAATAACAAATAATTACAATATTTAATTAATTTATTATAAACTATTAGTTTATTTACTATTATTATGTAAATAGCTTATAATTATTAAATTATTAGTATGATTAATAATATTAATTATAATTATTATTTAGATAAATTATATAATAACTTAATAATATTAATTATAACTAACATACATTATCAGTATAATATTTAAGTTCATAAAAACTTATCTAAAATAAAATAATACTACTTTATTAATATTTCAAAAATTAATAAGCAAGAGATTTAATTAGTTATAATTCAATTAATATTACGTATATAAAATTAGTTATGACTATTTAATAACAATCTGTAATATTGAATATTAATAGATATAATAATGTTAATAAATTAAATATAATAGTTAAATTATAATAATTAATAAGTAAATGTTTATCATTATAACATATTTAATTTATTTAATTATATAATATTAAATATTTATTATAATATAATAAATATTATATAATTATATTATTAATTTAATTATAAAATAATATTAATTTTATTAAACAATTGAATAATAGTTATGTATAATTTATCAAACTAATATTTAGATAATTAATAATATTAATTAATTAATATTCTATTATATTAAATATTAATAAGAATTTATTTAATATATTGTTAAAGATATATTATTTTCTTTAAATAATTAATACTAAATTAGTACAATTATTTGAAATTGCTCATTTCAGTAATAATATTTAAATTATAAATATTAATACAAATAATTATTTTGTATAATTATCAAAATTTTCTATGACTATTAATAATTTTTGGAACATTTAGGATATTTAATATTTAATAATTTAATTTAATTATATAATTAATACTAAACAAGATTTAGTATTAAAATATTTTTAGTATTAGAATTTTAATTAAATTTATTAATACATTTGCACAACTAATAACATAAAGTAACAAAATTCACACCTAATAACTTTGATCTAATTGTCAGTGATATAATAAGAGTTTTACGAGCCCTCATAAAAATCCTAACCCACTATCGAGTATATAAGTTAAGCAAAAAATTTATTATTAAAATAATATATTTATTTAATATATATACATTAATATAATTATTTGATAAAATACTAAATTATAAAATAATACTATATAATAAATTTTTTAAATATATTTAAAATTAATTTTAAAACAGAGATTATTATAACTTAAAAATATTATTATTAATTAGTAATTTAATTAAATAGTTTAATTAATATTTAATGAGTACCAATATTTATTAATAAATAACTTATTTAATAATAATTTTAATCTTTATTTAAATTAATTTAAATAATAATATTATTTAATAATAATTTAAGTATAATATAATTAATAAAATATATTATATTAGATAATATTATTATCTATTTCTAATTTTTAATTATAAAATTAATATAATATTCAAATAATATATAATTATTATAATTATAATAATAATTAAATAAAAATAGTTATTTGAATAATTAATATATCCTTAAATGTTTAACAAATATTACTAGTTTATAATTAATTTATTAATTTATAATGATTTGAAATAAATAATTATTTCATAAGACAATTGTTTCAGTTAATGCAAGCTTAAATGGAGTAAATTTAATAAATTATTTAATATTAATTCATAAATTTAATATGAAATTAAGAATTATAATATAATCATTTTGTTATTAATTCTTGAAACAATTATAATTCTATATTAAATTATATTATAAACTAATTACATATTAAATTGTTATTATTCAATTCTATAAATTATTATTATAATTTATAATAAACAATAATTTATATATAATCTAGATATAATAATTATTATTTAATATTAATGACATTTTGTTTTGTCGTAAAACAATTATTCTTGTTCATGCAAAATTATTTAGAATAAAATATATAACTAATTAACACTAAATTTAATAATTAAATAATTTAATTATTAAATCTTATAAATTCATTATAATTATAAATAAATTATAAATTTATTATAAATTAAATTATTATATAATAAACTAATTGTTATTAAATTATAACAATTAAAAATATTAGAATTATAACATTACAACTAATTGTTATTAAATTAAATTATTTTAATTTAAATAATCATGAATATATATTAATTATGATATAATGAATTATAATATATTATATCTAGATTATTTAATATAAATTTGTTAATAAACAAATGTCATATTTACATGCAGTATTTAATATTAATAATAACTCAATTTAATTGGAAATTTGTTACTAAACAAAAATAAATTTAATATTAATATAGATTTAAAATAAAATATAGATATTCATTTCCATTAAAAAACTTGCTAAAACAATATTTCATGCTTTTAAAGCTCGACTCATGCAAAAATGGTTTTCAAAGCAAAGCATAAAAGCTTCGAAAACATTGAGCTTTGAGTTTGTACATAATATATGAAAACAAGTTAGCACACCGTTAATCACATCAATCGTCGATAATGATTTCACAAATGACATCCAAATATCAACAGCATCTCACAAATTCCCTGCAATGTTCATAAATCCTCCAAAAAATGCATCTAAAGAAGGCAAGTACGAAAAATTAAAATCGTGCAAATGGTTTTTATATCACATTTTTAAAATTGTGCAGATGGTTTTTATCCCAATAATTGTTCAGATGTGAAAAATTAAAACCGATGCAAGTTATCATGTTCCTGTGTTTGAGCAATTTTAAAACATTGGATTCAAGATATTAATTTCCATTTAAAAACTTGCTAAAACAATATTTCGTACTTTTAAAGCTCGACTTCAGCAGAAATGGTTTTCAAAGCAAAATATAAATGCTTCAAAAATATGGATCTTTGAGTTTGTGCAAAACATATAAAAACAAGTTAGCACACAATTAATCACATCAAGGGCTGATAACGATTTCACAAATGACATCTAAATATCAACAGCATGCCACGAATTACCTGGAGCACTCATGAATCCTTCTAAAAATGCATCTAAAACAAATAAATATGAAAAATTAAAATCGTGCAAATGGTTTTTATATCCAATTTGAAATTGTGCAAATGGTTTTTATGCCCATAATTGTTCAGAAACATAATTTTGATATTTTAAGCTCCAAAATCTTTCATAACTTACACTTAACACTGAGAAAAATGAAAACCAATTCAAGTTATAATGTTTCTGTGTTTGAGCCAGTTTAAAACATTGGATTCAAGATATTCATTTCGATTTAAAGACTTGCTAAAACAATATTTCATACTTTTAAGGCTGGACTCCAACAGAATTGGTTTTCAAAGCAAAGCATAAAAGCCTCGAAAACATTGAGCTTTGAGTTTGTGCATAATATACGAAAACAAGTTAGCACACAGTTAATCGCATCAAGCGCTGATAACGATTTCACAAATGACATCTAAATATCAATTGCATCCCTCAAATTCCTTAGAGCGTTCATGAATCCTCCTAAAAATGCATCTAAAGCACATATGTATGAAAAATTAAAATCATTCAAATGGTTTTTGTATCACATTTTTGAAAATGTGCAGATGGTTTTTATGGTCATAATTGTTTAGAAATGAAATTCTGATATTTTAAGCTCCAAAATCCTTCATAACTTACACTTAACATTGTGAAAAATGAAAACCGATGCAAGTTATCATGTTGCTATGTTTAAGCAAGTTTAAAACATTGGATTCAGGATATTCGTTTCCACTTAAAGACTTCCTAAAACAATATTTCATACCTTTAAAGCTCGACACCAGCAGAAATGGTTTTCAAAGCAAAGCATAAAAGCTTCGAAAACATTGAGCTTCGAGTTTGTGCATAATATATGAAAACATGTTAGCGCACAGTTAATTGCATCAAGCGCCGATAACGATTTCACAAATGACATCCAAATATCAACAGCATCCCACAAATTCCTTGGACCATTCATGAATCCCCCTAAAATTGCATCTACAGCTAATAAGTATGAAAAATTAAAACCGTGCAAATTGTTTTCATATTAAATTTTTAAAATTGCGCAGATGGTTTTTATGCCCATAATTGTTCAGAAAATGAAAATTTGATATTTTAAGCTCCAAAATCCGTCATAACTTACATTTAAACCTGCGAAAAATGAAAACCATTGCAAGTTATCATGTTGCTGTGAAGTGAGTTCAAAACATTGGATTTTGGATATTCATTTCCATTTAAAGATTTCTAAAACAATATTTCATACTTTTAAAGCTCGACACTAGTAGAAATGGTTTTCGAAGCAAAGCATATAACCTTCGAAAACATTGAGCTTTGAGTTTGTGCATAATATATGAAAACAAGCACACAGTTAATTGCATCAAGCGCCGATAACGATTTCATAAATGATATCCAAATATCAACAACATCCCACAAATTCCTTGGAGCACTCGTGAATCCTCCTAAAAATGCATCTAAAGCAAATAAGTATGAAAAATTAAAATCATGCAAATTGTTTTTTGGTCATAATTTGAAATTGTAAAGATAGTCTTTCATAAAAGCAAGATATTCATTTTCATTTAAAAACTTGCTAAAATAATATTTCGTACTTTTAAAGCTCGACTCAAGCAGGTATGGAATTCAAAGCAAAACATAAAAGCTTTAAAAACATGGATCTTTGAGTTTGTGCATAACGTATAAAAATAAGTTAGCACACAATTAATCGCATCAAGGTCCAATAACGATTTCACAAATGACATCCAAATATCAACAGCATTCCATGAATTACCTGTAGCAGTCATGAATCCTCTAAAAATGCATCTAAAGCAAATAAGCATGAAAAATTAAAATCGTGCAAATGATTTTTATATCACAATTTGAAATTGTGCAGATGGTTTTTATACCCATAATTGTTCAGAAACGAAATTTTGATATTTTAAACTCCAAAATCCTTCATAACTTACACTTAACATTGTGAAAAATTAAAACCAGTGCAGGTTATCATGTTCCTATGTTTGAGCAAGTTTAAAACATTGGATTCAAGTTATTCATTTCCATATAAAAACTTGCTAAAACAATATTTCATTCTTTTAAAGCTCAACTCCAACGAGAATGGTTTTCAACGCAAAACAGAAAAGCTTAAAAAACATTGAGCTTTGAGTTTGTGAATAATGTATAAAAACAAGTTAGCACACAGTTAATCGCATCAAGTGCCGATAACGATTTCACAAATGACATCCAAATATCAACAACATCCCACAAATTCCCTGGAGCACTCATGAATCCTCCTAAAAATGCAACTAAAGCAAATAAGTATGAAAAATTAAAATTGTGCAAATGGTTTTTGTGCCATAATTTGAAATTTTGCAGATGGTTTTTATGCCCATAATTGTTCATAAACGAAATTTTGATATTTTAAGCTCCAAAATCCTTCATAACTTGCACTTAACATTGTGAAAAAAATAAAACCAATGCAAGTTATCATGTTCTTGCGTTTGAGCAAGTTTAAAACGTTAGATTCAAGATATTAATTTCTATTTAAAAACTTGCTAAAACAATATTTCATACTTTTAAGGCTCAACTCCAGCAGAAATGGTTTTCAAAGCAAAACATAAAAGCTTTTTTCAAAAACATTAATATTTGAGTTTGTGTATAATGTATAAAAACAAGTTAGCACACTGTTAATCACAGCAAGCACCAATAACGATTTCACAAATGACATCCAAATATCAGCAGCATGCCACAAATTTCCTAGAGCACTCATGAATCCTCCTAAAAATGCATCTTAGGCAAATAAAAATGAAAAATTAAAATCGTGCAAATGGTTTTATATCACAATTTGGAATTGTGCAGATGGTTTTTATGCCCATAATTGTTCAGAAACGAAAATTTGATATTTTAAGCTCCAAAATCCTTCATAACATGCACTTAACATTGTGAAAAATTAAAACCAATGCAAGTTATCATGTTGCTGTTTTTGAGCAAGTTTAAAGCAGTGGATTCAAGATATTTGTTTCCATTTAGAAACTTGCTAAAATAATATTTCATACTTTTACAACTCGACTTCAGCTGAAATGGTTTTCAAAGCAAAACATAAAAGCTTCAAAAACATGGAGCTTTGAGTTTGTGCATAATGTATAAAAAAACAAGTTAGCACACAGTTAATCACATCAAGCGCTGGTAATGATTTCACAAATGACATTCAAATATCAATAGCATCCTTCAAATTCCCTGGACTGTTCATGAATCCTCCTAAAAATGCATCTAAAGCAGATAAGTATGAAAAATTAAAAACGTGCAAATGGTTTTTATATCATATTTTTCAAATTGTGTAGATTTTTTTTATGCCCATAATTGTACAGAAACGAAAATTTGATATTTTAAGCACCAAAATCCTTCATAACTTACACTTAACACTGTAAAAAATTAAAACCAATGCAAGTTATCATGTTCCTATGTTTGAACAAGTTTAAAACATTGGATTCAAGATATTCATTTCCTTCTAAAAAATTGCAAAAACAATATTTCATACTTTTAAAGCACGACTCCAACAGGAATGGTTTGCAAAGAAAAACATAAAAGCTTCAAAAACATTGAGCCTTGAGTTCGTGCATAATATATAAAAACAAGTTTGCACACAGTTAATCACATCAAGCGCCAATAACGATTTCACAAATGACAACCAAATATCAACAGCATCCCACAAATGCATCCTCCTAAAAATGCATCAAAAGCAAATAAGTATGAAAAATTAAAATCTTGCAAATGTTTTTTATAACACAATTTGAAATTGTGCAGATGGTTTTTATGTCCATAATTGTTCAGAAACGAAATTTTGACATTATAAGCTCCAAAATGCTTCATAACTTACACTTAACACTGTAAAAAGTTAAAATCAATGCAAGTTGTGAAAAAGTAAAACCAATGCAACTTATCATGTTCCTGTGTTTGAGCAAGTTTAAAACATTGGATTCAAGATATTCATTTCCATTTAAAAACTTGCTAAAACAATATTTTGTACTTTCAAAGCTCGACTCCAGCAGAAATGGATTTCAAGGTAAAACATAAAAGCTTCAAAAACATAGATCTTTGAGTTTGTGCATAACGAATCAAAACAAGTTAGGACACAATTAATCACATCAAGGGCCAATACTGATTTCACAATTGACATCCAAATATCAACAGCATTCCACGAATTACCTCTAGCACCCATGAATCCTCCTAAAAATGCATCTAAAGCAAATAAGTATGAAAATTTTAAATCGTGCAAATGGTTTTTATATCACAATTTGAAATTGTGCAGATGGTTTTTACACCCATAATTGTTCAGAAACGAAATTTTGATATTCTTAACTCCAAAATCCTTCATAACTTACACATAACACTGAAAAATTAAAACCAATGCAAGTTATCATGTTCCTGTGTTGGAGCAAGTTTAAAACATTTGATTCAAGTTATTCATTTCCATATAAAAACTTGCTAAAATAATATTTCATTCTTTTCAAGCTCGACTCCAGCCGAAATGGTTTTCAAAGCAAAACAGAAAAGCGTAAAAGAAATGGAGCTTTGAGTTTGTGCATAATGTATAAAAACAAGTTAGCACATAGTTAATCGCATCAAGCACGGATAACGATTTCGCAAATGACATCCAAAAATCAACAGCATCCCACAAATTCCCTGGAGCACTCGTGAATCCTCCTAAAAATGCATCTAAAGCAAATAAGAATGAAAAATTAAAATCGTGCAAATGGTTTTTTTGCCATAATTTGAAATTGCGCAGATGATTTTTATGCCCATAATTGTTCAGAAACTAAAATTTGATATTTTAAGCTCTAAAATCCATCATAACTTACACTTAACATTGTCAAAAACTAAAACCAGTGCAAGTTATAATGTTCCTGTGTTTAAGCAAGTTTAAAACATTGGATTAAAGATATTAATTTCCATTTAAAAACTTGCTAAAACAATATTTCATACTTTTAAGGCTTCACTCTAGCAGAAATTGTTTTCAAAGCAAAACATAAAAGCTTCAAAAACATGGATATTTGAGTTTGTGCATAATGTATAAAAACAAGTTAGCACACTGTTAATCACATCAAGGACCGATAACGATTTCACAAATGATATCCAAATATCAACAGCATGCCACAAATTTCCTAGAGCACTCATGAATCCTCCTAAAAATGAATCTTAAGCAAATAAATATGAAAAATTAAAATCGTGCAAATGGCTTTCATATCAGAATTTAGAATTTTGCAGATGGTTTTTATGCCCATAATTGTTCAGAAACGAAATTTTGATATTTTGAGCTCCAAAATCCTTCATAACATACACTGAACACTATGAAAAATTAAAACCAATGCATGTTATCATGTTCCTGGTTTTGAGCAAGTTTAAAACATTGGATTAAAGATATTAATTTCCATTTAAAAAATTGCTAAAATAATATTTCATATTTTTGCAGATCGACTTCAGTTGAAATGGTTTTCAAAGCAAAACATAAAAGCTTAAAAAACATGGAGCTTTGAGTTTGTGCATAATGTATAAAAACAAGTTAGCACACAGTTAATCGCATCAAGCGCAGGTAACGATTTCACAAATGACATCCAAATTTCAACAGCATCCTTCAAATTCCCTGGACCATTCATGCATCCTCCTAAAAATGCATCTAAAGCAGATAAGTATGAGAAATTAAAATCATGCAAATGGTTTTTATATCGCATTTTTGAAATTGTGCAGAAATGAAAATTTGATATTTTAAGCACAAAAATCTTCATAACTTACACTTAACACTGTGAAAAATTAAAACCAGTGCAAGTTATCATGTTCTTGTGTTTGAACAAGTTTAAAACATTGGATTCAAGATATTCATTTCCTTCTAAAAACATGCAAAAACAATATTTCATACTTTTAAAGCTCGACTCCAGTAGGAATGGTTTGCAAAGCAAAACATAAAAGCTTCAAAAACGTGGAGCTTTGAGTTCATGCATAATATATAAAAACAAGTTACCACACAGTTAATCTCATCAAGCACTGATAATGATTTCACAAATGACATCCAAATAACAATAACATCCCACAAATTCCCTGCAACGTTCATGAATCCTCCTAAAAATGCATCTAAATTAGGTAGGTATGAAAATTTAAAATCGTCCAAATGGTTTTTATAGCACATTTTTCAATTTTTGCAGATGGTTTTTTTACACATAATTGTTCAAAAACGAAAATTTGATATTTTATGCCCCAAAATCCTTCATAACATACACTTAACACAGTGAAAATTAAAACCAATGCAAGTTATCATGTTTCTGTGTTTGAGTAAGTTTAAAACATTAGATTCAAGATATTCATTTCCATTTAAAAACTTGCTAAAACAATATTTCATAATTTTAAAGCTCCACTCTAGCAGAAATGGTTTTCAAAGCAAAACATAAAAGCTTAAAAAACGTAGAGCTTTGAGTTTGTGCATAATATATAAAAACAAGTTGCCACCCAGCTAATCGCATCAAGTGCCGATAATGATTTCACAAATGACATCCAAATATCAACAGCATCCTTCAAATTCCCTGGACTGTTCATAAATCCTACTAAAAATGCATCTAAAGCAGATAATTATGAAAAATGAAAATCGTGCAAATGGCTTTTATATCACATTTTTGAAACTGTGCAGATTTTTTTCATGACCAATATTGTACGGAAACCAAAATTTGATATTTTAAGCACCAAAATCTTTCATAACTTACACTTAACACTGTGAAAAATTAAAACCAATGCAAGTTATCATGTTCCTATGTTTGAGCAAGTTAAAAACATTGGATTCAAGACATTCATTTCCTTCAAAAACCTTGCAAAAACAATATTTCAAACTTTTAAAGCTCGACTTCAGCAGGAATGGTTTGCAAAACAAAACATAAAAGCTTCAAAAACATGGAGCTTTGAGTTTGTGCATAATGTACAAACAAGTTAGCACACGGTTAATCGCATCAATCACCGATAACGATTTCACAAATGACATCAAAATATAAACAGCATCCCATGAATTCCCTGGAGAACTCATGACTCCTAAAAATGATCTAAACCAAATAAGTATGAAAAATTAAAATTGTGCAAATGGTTTTTATATCACAATTTGAAATTGTGCAGATGGTTCTTGTGCCCATAATTGTTCAGAAACGAAATTTTGATATTTCAAGCTCCAAAATCCTTCATAACTTACACTTAAAACTGTGAGAAATGAAAACCAATGCAAGTTACCATGTTGATGTATTTGAGCAAGTTTAAAACATTGGATTCAAGATATTCATTTCCATTTAAATACTTGCTAAAACAATATTTCATACTTTTAAAGCTCCACTCCAGCAGAAATTGCTTTCAAAGCAAAGCTTAAATGCTTCGAAAACATTGAGCTTGGAGTCTGTGCATAATATATGAAAGCAAGTTAGCACACAGTTAATCGCATCAAGCGCCGATAATGATTTCACAAATGACACCCAAATATCAACACCATCCCACAAATTCCCTGCAATGTTCATGAATCCTCCCAAAAATGTATCTAAAGCAGATTAGAATGAAAAACTGAAATCATGCAAATGGTTTTTATATCACATTTTTGAAATTGTGCAGATGGTTTTTATGCTGATAATTGTTTAGAAATGAAATTTTGATATTTTAAGCTTCAAAATCCTTCATAACTTGCACTTAACACTTAGAAAAATCAAAACCAATGCAAGTTATAATGTTTCTTTGTTTGAGCCAGTTTAAAACATTGTATTCAAGATAATTATTTAGATTTAAAGAAATTCATACTTTTAAGGCTGGACTCCTGCAGAATTGGTTTTCAAAGCAAAGCTTAAAAGCCTCCAAAGCATTGAGTTTTGAGTTTGTGCATAATATAAGAAAACAAGTTAGCAGACAGTTAATCGCATCAAGCACTGATAACGATTTCACAAATGACATCTATCAACTGCATTCCTCAAATTCCTTGGAGCGTTCATGAATCCTCCTAAAATTGCATCTAAAGCACATATGTATGAAAAATTAAAATCGTTCAAATGGTTTTTGTATCACATTTTTTAAATTGTGCAAATGGTTTTTATGGTCATAATTGTTCAGAAATGAAATTTTGATATTTTAAGCTCCAAAATCTTTCAAACTTACACTTAACACTATGAAAAAAACCAATGCAAGTTATCATGTTGCTGTGTTTAAGCGAGTTTAACACATTGGATTCAGGATATTCGTTTCCATTTAAAGACTTCCTAAAACAATATTTCATACTTTTAAAGCTCAACACCAGCAGAAATGCTTTTCAAAGCAAAGCATAAAAGCTTCGAAAACATTGAGCTTTGAGTTTGTCCATAATATATGAAAACATGTTAGTACACAGTTAATTGCATCAAGCACTGATAACGATTTCACAAATGACATTAAAAAATCAACAGCATCCCAAAAAATACCCTGGACCATTGATGAATCCTCCTAAAATTGCATCTACATCAAATAAGTATAAAAAATTTAAATCATGCAAATGGTTTTTATATCACATTTTTAAAATTGTGCAGATGGTTTTTATGCCAATAATTGTTCAGAAACAAAATTTTGATATTTTGAGCTCCAAAATCCTTCATAACTTACACTTAAAGCTGTGAAAAATTTAAAACCAATACAAGTTATCAAGTTCCTGTGTTTGAGCAAGTTTAAAACATTGGATTCAAAATATTTATTTCCATATAAAAACTTGCTAAAACAATATTTCATTCCTTTAAAGCTTGACTCTAGCCAGAATGGTTTTCAAAGCAAAACAGAAAACCTTCAAAAACATGGAGCTTTGAGTTTGTGCATAATGTATAAAAACAAGTTAGCACACAGTTAATCGTATCAAGCGTCGATAACGATTTAACAAATGACATCCAAATATCAACAGCAACAAACAAATTCCCTGGAGCACTTGTGGCTCCTCCTAAAAATGCATCTAAAGAAAATAAGTATGAAAAATTAAAATCGTGAAGATGGTTTTTTCGTCATAAGTTGAAATTGTGCAAATGGGTTTTTTGCCATAATTGTTCAGAAACGAAATTTTGATATTTTAAGCTCCAAAATCCTTCATAACTTACACTTAACATTGTGAAAAACTAAAACCAATGCAAGTTATCATGTTCCTGTGTTTGAGCACGTTTAAAACATTGGATTCAAGATATTTATCTCCATTTAAAAACTCGCTAAAACAATATTTCATACTTTTAAAGCTCGACTCCAGCAGAAATGGTTTTCAAAGCAAAACATAAAAGCTTCAAAAACATGGATCTTTGAGTTTGTGCATAATGTATAAAAAAACAAGTTAGCACACTATTAATCACATCAAGGCCAATAACAATTTCACAAATGACATCCAAATATCAACAGCACGTCGCAAATTTCCTAGAGCACTCATGAATCCTCCTAAAAATGAAAAGTTAAAATCGTGCAATGGTTTTTATCTCACAATTTGGAATTGTGCATATGATTTTTATGCTCATAATTGTTGAAAAACGAAGTTTTTATGCTCATATCATGTCGCTGTGTTTGAGCGAGTTTAAAACATTAGATTCAAGATATTCATTTCCATTTAAAGACTTGCTAAAACAATATTTCATACTTTTAAATCTCAATTCCAGCGGAAATGATTTTCAAAGCAAAGCATAAATGCTTTGAAAACATTGAGTTTTGAGTTTGTGCATAATATATGAAAACAAGTTAGCACACAGTTAGTGTCATCAAATGCTGATAACAATTTCACAAATGCATTCCAAACATTAAAATCATTCCACAAATTCCACGGGGCATTCATGAATCCTCCTAAAAATGAATATAAAGCAGATAAGTATGAAAAACTAAAATAGTGCAAATGGTTTTTATATCACATTTTTTAAACTGTGCAGATGGTTTTTACGCCCATAATTATTCAGAAATAAAATTTTGATATTTTAAGCCCGAAAATCCTTCATAACTTACACTCACTGAGAAAAATGAAAACCAATGCAAGCTATCCTGTTTCTAGGTTTGAGAGACTTTAAAACATTGGATTCAAGATATTCATTTCGATTTAAAGACTTGCTAAAGCAATATTTCATACTTTTAAAACTTGACTCCAGCGGAATTGGTTTTCAAAGCAAAGCATAAAAGCTTCGAAAACAATAAGCTTTGAGTTTGTGCATAATATAAGAAAACAAGTTAGCACACAGTTAATCGCATCAAGCACCAATAACTATTTCACAAATGACATCCAAATATCAACAGCACACCTCCAATTCCTTGGAGAGTTCATGAATCCTCCTAAAAATGCATCTAAAGCAAATAAGTATGAAAAATTAAAATCGTGCAAATGGTTTCTGTATCACATTTTTGAAAATGTGCAGATGGTTTTTATGGCCATAATTGTTCTGAAACGAAATTTTGATATTTTAAGATCCAAAATCCATCATAACTTACACTTAACATTGTGAAAAATGATAAGCCATACAAGTTATCATGTTGCTATGTTTGACCGAGTTTAAAACATAAGATTCAAGATATTCATTTCAATTTAAAAACCTGCTAAAACAATATTGCATACTTTTAAAGTTTGACTCCAGCAGAAATGATTTTCAAAGCAAAGCATAAAAGCTTCGAAAACATTGAGCTTTGAGTTTGTGCATAATATATGAAAACAAGTTAGCACACAGATAATCTCATCAAGCGTTGATAAAGATTTCACAAATGACAAAAAAATATCAACAGTATCCCACAAATTCCCTGGAGCACTCATGAATCCTCATAAAAATGCATATAAACCAAATAAGTATGAAAAATTAAAATCATGCAAATTGTTTTTATATCAGAATTGGAAATTGTGCAGCTGGTTTTTATGCCGATAATTGATCAGAAATGAAATTTTGATATTTTAATCTCCAAAATCATTCATAACATACACTTAAAACTGTGAAAAATGAAAACCAATGCAAGTTATCATGTTGCTGTGTTTGAGCGACTTCAAAACATTGGAATCATAATATTCATTTCAATTTAAAGACTTGCTAAAACAATATTTCATACTTTTAAAGCTCGACTCCTGCAGAATTGGTTTTCAAAGCAAAGCATAAAAGCTTCGAAAACATTGAGCTTTGAGTTTGTGCATAATATATGAAAAACAAGTTAGCGCACAGATAATCGCATTAAGTGACGACAACGATTTCAAAAATGACATCCAAATATCAACAGCATCCCTCAAATTCCCTGGAGCATTCATGAATCCTCCTAAAAATGCATCTAAAGCAAATGAGGATGAAAAATTGAAATCGTGCAAATGGTTTTTATGGCCATAGTTGTTTAGAAACGAAATTTTGATATTTGAAGCTCCAAAATCCTTCTTAACTTACACTTAATACTGAGACAAATGAAAACAAATGCAAGGTATCATGTTTATGCGTTTGAACGAGTTTAAAACATAGGATTCAAGATATTTATTTCGACTTAAAGGCTTTCTAAAACAATATTTCACACTTTTAAAGCTCGACTCCTACAGAATTGTTTTCCGAAGTTTCAAAAACATTGAGCTTTGAGTTTCTGCATAATATAAGAAAACAAGTTAGCACACACTTAATTGCATCAAGCACTGATAACGATTTCACAAATGACATCCAAATATTGACAGTATCCCTCAAATTCCTTGGAGCGTTCATGAATCCTCCTAAAATTGCATATAAAGCAATAAGTATGAAAAATTAAAATCATGCAAATGGTTTTTGTAGCACATTTTTTATGTTGTCCAGATTGTTTTTATGGCCATAATTGTTCAGAAACAAAATTTTGATATTTTAATCTCCAACATCCTTCATAACTTACACTTAGCACTGTGAATTTATCTTGCTGCTGTTTTTAATGCTGTGAAAATGGTTTTTATGTCGCATTTTGGAAAATGCAGATGGTTTTTATACCCATAATTGTTGAGAAATGAAATTTTGATATTTTAAGCTCCAAAACCCTTCATAACTTACACTTAAAACTGTGAAAAATGAAAACCAATGCAAGTTATCATGTTGCTGTGTTTGAGCGAGTTTAAAACATTAGATTAAAGATATTCATTTCCACTTAAGGACTTGCTAAACAATATTTAATACTTTTAAAGCTCGACTCCAGCAGAAATGGTTTTCAAAGCAAAGCGTAAAAGCTTCAAAAACATTTAGCTTTGAGTTTTTGTATAATATATGAAAAAAGTTTGCCACACAGTTAATCGCAACAAGCGCCAATAACGATTTAACAAAATAAATCCAAATATCAGCAGCATCCCACAAATTCCCTACAGTGTTCAAGAATCCTCCTAAAAATGCATCTAAAGTAAATAAGTATGAAAATTAAAATCGTGCAAATGGTTTTTATATAATTTTTTTAAAATTGTGAAGATGGGTTTTATACCTAATTGTTTAGAAACGAAATTTTCATATTTTAAAGTCCAAAATCCTTCATAACATACTCTTAACACTGTGAAAAATGAAAACAAATGCAGGTTATCATGTTGCTGTGCTTGAGCGTGTTTAAAACGTTGGATTCAAGATATTCATTTCCATTTTAAGACTTGCTAAAACAATATTTCATACTTTCAAATCTCAACTCCAGCAGAAATGATTTTCAAAGTACAGCATAAAAAAGCTTAGAAAACATTGAGCTTTGAGTTTGTGCATAATATATGAAAACAAGTTAGCCCACAATTAATCTCATCAAGCGTTGATAACGATTTCACAAATGACATCCAAATATCAAAAGCATCCTACAAATTCCATGAAGCGTTCATGAATCCTCCTAAAAATGCATCTAAAGCAGATAAGTATGAAAAATTAAAATCGTGCAAATGGTTTTCATCTCTCATTTTTGAAATTGTGCAGATGGTTTTTATGCCCATAATTGTTTAGAAACGAAATTTCAAAATTTTAAGCTCCAAAATCCTTCATAACATACACTTATCACTGTGAAATATTAAAACCAGTGCAAGTTATCATGTTCCCGTCTTTGAGGAAGTTTGAAGCATTGGATTCAAGATATTAATTTTCATTTAAAAACTTGCTAAAATAATATTTCATATTTCTAAAGCTCAACTTCCGCAGACATGGTTTTCAAAAACATGTAGCTTTGATGTGTTGGTGCATAATGTATGAAAACAAGTTAGCACACAGTTAACCGCATCAAGCGCCAATAACGATTTCACAAATGACATCCAAATATCAACAGCATCAGACAAACTCCCTGGAGCACTCATGAATCCTCCAATAAATGCATCTAAAGCAAATAAGTATGAAAAATTAAAATCATGCAAATGGTTTTTATATCACAATTGGAAATTGTGCAAATGATTTTTACGCCAATAATTGTTCACAAAAGGAATTTTCATATTTTAAGCCCCAAAATCTTTCATAACTTACATGTAACATTGTGAAAAATGAAAACCAATGCAAGTTATCATGTTGCTCTGTTTAAGCGAGTTTCAAACATTGGATTGAAGATATTCACTTCAACTTAAAGACTTGCTAAAACAATATTTCACACTTTTACAGCTCGACTCTAGCAGAAATGGTTTTCAAAGCAAAGCATAAAAAGCTTTGAAAACATTGAGCTTTGAGTTTGTGCATAATATATGAAAGCAAGTTAGTACATAGTTAATATCATCAAGCACCGATAACCATTTCACACATGACATCCAAATATCAACAGCATCGCACAAATTCCATGGAGCTTCATGAATCCTCCTAAAAATGCATCCAAAGCAGATAAGTATGAAAAATTAAAATCATTTAAATGGTTTTTATATCACATTTTTCAAATTGTGCAGATGGTTTTTATGCCATAATTGTACAGAAACGAAAATTTGATATTTTCAGCTCCCAAGTCCTCCATAACTTACACTTAACACTGTGAAAAATTAAAACCAATGCAAGTTATCATCTTCCTGTGTTTAAGCAAGTTTAAAACATTAGATTCAAGATATTCATTTGCATTTAAAAACTTGCTAAAATGATATTTCATACTTTTAAAGCTTGACTCCAGTAGAAATGGTTTTCAAAGCAAAACATAAAAGCTTCAAAAACATGGATCTTTTAAGTTTGTGCATAATGTATAAAAACAAGGTAGCAAACAGTTAATCGCATCAAGGGCCAATAACAATTTCACAAATGACATCCAAATATGAACAGCATCCCGCAAATTCCTTGCAGCACTCATGAATCCACCTAAAAATGCATTTAAAGAAAATAAGTATGAAAATTTAAAATCGGGCAAATGGTTTTTATATCATAATTTGAAATTGTTCAGATGGTTTTTATGCCCATAATAGTTCAGAAACGAAATTTTGATATTTTAAGCTTCAAAATCCTTCATAACTTACTCCTAACACTGAGAAAAACTAAAACCAATGCACGTTATCATGTTCCTATGTTTGAGCAAGTTTAAAACATTGGATTCAAGATATTCATTTCCTTTTAAAAACATGCTAAAACAATATTTCATACTTTTAAAGGTCGACCCCAGTAGGAATGGTTTTCAAAGCAAAACAAAAAAGCTTCAAAAACATGGAGCTTTGAGTTTGTGCATAATGTATAAAAACAAGTTAGCACACAGTTAATCACATCAAGCGCCAATAACGATTTCACAAATGATTTTCAAATATCAACAGCATGCCACAAATTACCTGGAGCACTCATGAATCCTCCTAAAAATGCATCTAAAGCAAATAAGTATGAAAAATTAAAATCGGGCAAATTGTTTTTATGCTCATAATTGTTCAAAAACGAAATTTTGATATTTTAAGCTCCAAAATGCTTCATAAGTTACACCTAACACTGTGTAAAATTAAAAACCAATGCAAGTTATCATGTTCTTGTGTTTGAGCAAGTTTAAACATTGGATTCAAGCTACTCACTTCCACTTAAAAACTTGCTAAAACAATATTTCAAAATTTTAAAGCTCAACTCTAGCAGAAATGGTTTTCAAAGCAAAACATAAATGCTTCAAAAACATGGAGCTTTGAGTTTGTGCATAATATATGAAAACTTGTTAGCACACAGTTAATCTCATCAACCGTCGATAACAATTTCACAACTGACATCCAAATATCAACAGCATCCCACAAATTCCCTATAGCGTTCATGAATCACCCTACAATTGCATCTAAAGCAGATAAGTATGAAAAATTAAAATCGTGCAAACGGTTTTTATAGCACATTTTTGAAATTGTGCAGATAGTTTTTTTGCCCATAATTGTTTAGAAATCAAAATTTTGATATTTTAAGCTCCAAAATCCATCATAACTTACACTTAATACTGAGAAAAATGAAAACTAATGCAAGTTATCATGTTTCTGTCTTTGAGCGAGTTTAAAACATTGCATTCAAGATATTCATTTCCATTTAAAGACTTTCTAAAATATTATTTCATACTTTTAAAGCTCGACTCCAGCAGAATTGGTTTTCAAAGCAAAGCATAAGAGCTTTAAAAACATTGAGCTTTGAGTTTGTGCATAATATGTGAAAACTTGTTAGCACACAGTCCATCTGATCAAGCGCTGATAACGATTTCACAAATGACATCCAAATATCAAAAGCATCCCACAAATTCCATGGAGCATTAACGAATCCTCCTAAAAATGCATCTAAAGTAGATAAGTATGAAAAATTAAAATCATGTGAATGGTTTTTTTGTCATATTTTTTAAATTGTGCAGATGGTTTTTATGCCCATAATTGTTTAAAACAAAATTTTGATATTTTAAGCTCTCAAATCCTTCATAACTTACACTTAACACTGTAAAAAATTAAAACCAAAGCAAGTTATTATGTTCTTGTGTTTGAGCAAGTTTAGAACATTGTATTCAAGATATCAATTTCCTTCAAAAACTTGCCAAAAATATATTTCATACTTTTAAAGCACGACTCCTGCAGGAATGGTTTTTAAAGCAAAACATAAAAGCTACAAAAACATGAAGCTTTGAGTTTGTGCATAATGTATAAACAAGTTAGCACACAGTTAATCGCGTCAAGCATTGGTAACGGTTTCACAAATGGCATCCAAATATCAACAGCATCCCACAAATTCCTTGGAGCACTCATGAATTCTCTTAAAAATGCATCTAAAGTAAATAAGTATGAAAAATTAAAATAGTGCAAGTGGTTTTTATATCACAATTGGAAATTGTGCAGATGGGTTTTATGCCCATAATTATTCAGAAATGAAATTTTGATATTTTAAGCTCCAAAATCCTTCATAACTTACACTTAAAACTGTGAAAAATGAAAAGCAATGCAAGTTATCATGTTGCTGTGTTTGTGCGAGTTTAAAACATTGGATTCAAGATATTCATTTCCATTTAAGGACTTTCCGAAACAATATTTCATACTTTTAAGCTCGGCTCCAGCAGAAATTGTTTTCAAAGCGAAGCATAAAGCTTCGAAAAGATTGAGCATTGAGTTTGCGCATAATATATGAAAACAAGTTAGCCAAAACAGTTAATCACATCAAAGGCCAATAATGATTTCACAAATTATTTCCAAATATCAACAGCATGCCAGAAATTACCTGCACCACTATTGAATCCTCCTAAAAATGAATCTAAAGCAAATAAGTATAAAAAATTAGAATCGTGCAAATGGTTTTTATATCACAATTTGAAATTTAGCAAATGGTTTTTGTGCTAATAATTGTTCAGAAACGAAATTTTGATATTTTAAGCTCCAAAATACTTCAAACTTACACCTAACACTATGAAAAATTAAAACCAATGTAAGTTATCATGTTCCTCTGTTTAAGCAAGTTTAAAAACATTGGATTCACGATATTCATTTCCATTTAAAAACTTGCTAAAACAATATTTCAAAATTTTAAAGCTCAACACCAGTAGAAATGGTATTCAAAGCAAAACATAAAACCCTCAAAAACATTGAGCTTTGAGTTTGTGCATAATATGTGCAAACTTGTTAGCACATAGTTAATCTCATCAAGCGTTGATAACAATTTCACAACTGACATCCAAATATCAACAGCTTCCCACAAATTTCCTACAACGTTTATGAATCCTTCTAAAAATGCATCTAAAGGAGATAAGTATGAAAAATTAAAATTGTGCAAATGGTTTTTATAGCACATTTTTGAAAATTGCGCAGATGGTTGTTATGCCCATAATTGTTCGAAAAACATGGAGCTTTGACTTTGTGCATAATGTATAAACAAGTTAGCACACAGTTAATCGCGCATCAAGCGCTGGTAACGATTTCACAAATGGCATTCAAATATCAATAACATTCCACAAATTTCCTGGAGCACTAATGAATTCTCTTAAAAATGCATCTAAAGTAAATAAGTATGAAAAATTAAAATCATGCAAATGGTTTTATATCACAATTTGAATTTGTGCAGATAGGTTTTACGCACATAATTGTTCATAAACAAAAGTTTGATATTTTAAGCTCCAAAATCCTTCATAACTTACACTTAAAACTGTGAAAAATGAAAACCAATGCAAGTTATCATGTTGCTGTGTTTGTGCGAGTTTAAAACATTGGATTCAAGATATTCATTTCCATTTAAAGACTTGCCAAAACAATATTTCATACTTTAAAGCTTGAGTCCAGCAGAAATTGTTTTCAAAGTGAAGCATAAAAGCGTCGAAAACATTGAGCTTTGAGTTTACACATAATATATGAAAACAAGTTAGCACACAGTTAATCGCATCAAGCGCTGATTACGATTTCAAAAATGATTTTCAAATATCAACAGCATGCCACAAATTACCTGGAGCACTAATGAATCCTCCTAAAAATGCATCTAAAGCAAATAAGTATGAAAAATTAAATCGTGCAAAAGGTTTTTATGCCAATAGTTGTTCAAAATGAAATTTTGATATTTTAAGCTCCAAAATACTTCATATTACACCTAACACTATGAAAAATTAGAACCAATTCAAGTTATCATGTTCCTCTGTTTGAGCAAGTTTAAAAGATTGGATTCAAGATATTCATTTCCATTTAAAAACTTGCTAAAATAATATTTCAAAATTTTAAAGCTCAACTCCAGCAGAAATGGCTTTCAAAGCAAAACCTAAAAGATTCAAAAACATGGAGCTTTGAGTTTGTGCATAATATATGAAAACTTGTTAGCACACAGTTAATCTCATAAAGCACCGATAACAATTTCACAAATGACATACAAATATCAAAAGCATCCAACAAATTCCATGGAGCGTTAATGAATCGTCTTAAAAATGCATCTAAAGTAGATAAGTATGAAAAATTAAAATCGAGCGAGTGGTTTTTATGTGACATTTTTGAAATTGTGCAGATGGTTTTTATTCCCATAATTGTTGAGAAACAAATTTTGATATTTTAAGCTCAAAATCCTTCATAACTTACACTTAAAACTGTGAAAAATGAAAACTAATGCAAGTTATCATGTTGCTGGGTTTGTGCAAGTTTAAAACATTGGATTCAACATATTCATTTCCATTTAAAGACTTGCCAAAACAATATTTCATACTTTTAAAACTCGACTACAACAGAAATGGTTTTCAAAAGCAAAGCATAAAAAGCTTCTAAAACATTGAGCTTTGAGTTTGCGCACAATATATGAAAACAAGTTAGCACATAGTTAAATCGTATCAAGCGCCAATAACAATTTCCAAATATCAACAGCATGCCACAAATTACATGGAGCACTCATGAATCCTCCTAAAAATGCATCTAAAGCAAATAAGTATGAAAAATTAAAATCGTGCAAATGGTTTTTATATCACAATTCGATGTTTAGCAAATGGTTTTTATGCCCATAATTGTTGAGAAACGAAATTTTGATATTTTAAGCTCCAAAATACTTCATAACTTACACCCAACACTGTAAAAAATTAAAACCAATGCAAGTTATCATGTTCCTGTATTTGAGCAAGTTTAAAACATTGGATTCAAGATATTCATTTCCATTTAAAAACTTGCTAAAACAATATTTCAAAATTTTAAAGCTCAACCCCAGCAGAAATGGTTTTCAAAGCAAAACATAAAACCTTCAAAAACATGGAGATTTGAGTTGGTGCATAATATATGAAAACTTGTTAGCACACAGTTAATCTCATCAAGTGTCGATAACAATTTCACAACTGACATCCTAATACAAACAGCAACCCACAAATTCCCTGCAACGTTCATGAATCCCCCTAAAAAATGCATCTAAATCAGATAAGTGTGAAATATTAAAATCGTGCAAATGGTTTTTATAGCACATTTTTGAAATTACGCAGATGGTTTTTTTGCCCATAATTGTTCAGAAAATAAAATTTTGATATTTTAAGCTCCAAAATCCTTCATAACTTACACTTAATACTGAGAAAAAGGAAAACCAATGCAAGTTATCACGTTTTTGTGTTTGAGCGAGTTTAAAACATTGGATTCAAGATGAATATTTCATTTAAAGACTTTCTAAAACATTATTTCATACTTTTAAAGCTCGACTCCAGCAGAATTGGTTTTCAAAGCAAAGTATAAAAGCTTCAAAAACATGGAGCTTTGAGTTTGTACATGATATATAAAAACTTGTTAGCATATAATCTCATCAAGCGCTGATAACGATTTCACAAATGACATCCAAATATCAAAAGCATCCCATAATTTCAATGGAACGTTAATGAATCCTCCTAAAAATGCATCTAAAGTAGATAAGTATGAAAAATTAAAATCGTGCGAATGGCTTTTATGTCACATTTTTTAAATTGTGTAGATGGTTTTTTATGCCCATAATTTGTTCAGAAACGAAATTTTGATATTTTAAGCTCCCAAATCCTTCATAACTTACACTTGGCACTGTAGAAAATTAAAACCAAAGCAAGTTATCATGTTCTTGTGTTTGAGAAAGTTTAAATCATTGGATTCATGATAACCATTTCCTTCTAAAAACTTGCTAAAAATATATTTCATACTTTTAAAGCATGACTCCTGTGGGAATGGTTTTCAAAGCAAAATGTAAAAGCTACAAAAACATGGAACTTTGAGTTTGTGCATAATGTATAAACAAGTTAGCACATAGTTAATCACATCAAACGCCGGTAACAATTTCACAAATGTCATCCAAATATCAACAGCATCCCACAAATTTCCTGGAGCACTCATGAATTCTCCTGAAAATGCATCTAAAGTAAGTAAGTATGAAAAATTAAAATCATGCAAATGGTTTTTATATCACAATTTGAAATTGTCCAGATGGGTTTTATATACATAATTGTTCAAAAAAGAAAATTTGATATTTTTAGCTCCAAAATCCTTCATAACTTACACTTAAAACTGTGAAAAATAAAAACCAATGCAAGTTATCATGTTGCTGTGTTTGTGCGAGTTTAAAACATTGGTTTCAAGATATTCATTTCCATTTAAAGACTTGCCAAAACAATATTTCATACTTTTAAAGCTCACTCCAGCAGAAATTGTTTTCAAAGCAAAGCATAAAAGCTGTGAAAACATTGAGCTTTGAGTTTGCACATAATATATGAAAAGAAGTTAGCACACAGTTAATTGCATCAAGCGTCAATTACGATTTCACAAATGATTTCCAAATATCAACACCATGCCAGAAATTACCTGCAGCACTATTGAATCCTCCTAAAAATGCATCTAAAGCAAATAAGTATAAAAAATTAGAATCGTGCAAATGGGTTTTATATCACAATTTGAAATTTAGCAAGTGGTTTTGTGTTAATAATTGTTCAGAAAAGAAATTTTGATATTTTAAGCTCCAAAATACTTCAAACTTACACCTAACACTGTGAAAATTTAAAACCAATGTAAGTTATCATGTTCCTCTGTTTGAGCAAGTTTAAAAACATTGGATTCAAGATATTTATTTCCATTTAAAAACTTGCTAAAAGAATATTTCAAAATTTTAAAGCTACACTCCAGTAGAAATGGTTTTCAAAGCAAAACATAAAATGTTAAAAAACATTGAGCTTTGAGTTTGTGCATAATATATGAAAACTTGTTAGCACACAGTTAATCTCATCAAGCGTTGATAACAATTTCACAACTGACATCCAAATATCAACAGCATCCCACAAAGGAGATAAGTATGAAAAATTAAAATCATGCAAATGGTTTTTATAGCACATTTTCGAAATTGTGCAGATGATTTTTTTTGCCCATAATTGTTCAGAAATCAAAATTTTGATATTTTAAGCTCCAAAATCCTTCATAACTTACACTTAATACTGAGAAAAACGAAAACCAATGCAAGTTATCACGTTTTTGTGTTTGAGCGAGTTTAAAACATTGGATTCAAGATGAATATTTCATTTAAAGACTTTCTAAAACATTATTTCATTATTTTAAAGCTCGACTCTAGCAGAATTGGTTTTCAAAGCAAAGCATAAAAGCTTCAAAAACATGGAGCTCTGAGTTTGTGCATAATATATGAAAACTTGTTAGCACAAAGTTAATCTCATCAAGCACTGATAACGATTTCACAAATGACATCCAAATATCAACAGTATCCCACAAATTCAATGGAGCATTAATGAATCCTCTTAAAAATGCATCTAAAGTAGGTAGGTATGAAAAATTAAAATCGGGCGAATGGTTTTCATGTCACGTTTTTCAAATTGTGCAGATGGTTTTTATGCTCATAATTGTTCAGAAACAAATTTTTATATTTTAAGCTCTCAAATCCTTCATAACTTACACTTATCACTGTAAAAAATTAAAACCAAAGCAAGTTATCATGTTCTTGTGTTTGAACAAGTTTAAAAGATTGGATTCAAGATATCCATTTACTTCTAAAAACTTGCTAAAAATATATTTCATCTTTTAAAGCTCGACTCTTGTAGGAATGGTTTTCAAAGCGTATATAAAAGCGACAAAAACATGGAGTTTGTGCATAATGTATAAACAAGTTAGCACACAATTAATTGCATCAAGCGCTGGTAACGACTTCACAAATGGCATCCAAATATCAACCACATCCCACAAATTCGCTGGAGCATTAATGAATTATCCTAAAAGCTCATCTAAAGTAAATAAGTATGAAAAATTAAAATTACGCAAATAGTTTTTATATCACAATCTGAAATTGTGCAGATGGTTTTATGCCCATAATTATTCATAAACGAAAATTTTATGTTTTAAGCTCCAAAATCCTTCATAACTTACACTTAAAACTGTGAAAAATGAAAACCAATTCAAGTTATCATGTTGCTGTGTTTGTGTGAGTCTAAATCATTGGATTCAAGATATTCATTTCCATTTAAAGACTTGCCAAAACAATATTTCATACTTTTAAAACTCGACTCCAGCAGAAATGGTTTTCAAAGCAAAGCATAAAAGCTTCCAAAACATTGAGCTTTGAGTTTGCACATAATATATGAAAACAAGTTAGCACACAGTTAATCGCATCAAACGCTGATAACAATTTCACAAATGATTTCCAAATATTAACAGCATGCCATAAATTACCTGGAGCACTCATGAATCCTCCTAAAAAAGCATCTAAAGCAAATAAGTACGAAAAATTAAAATCATGCAAATGGTTTTTGTATCACAATTTGAAATTTAGCAAATGGTTTTTATTTAGAAACGAATTGTTTATATTCTAAGCTCCTAAATACTTCATAACTTATACCCAACGCTGTGAAAAATTAAAACCAATGCAAGTTATCATGTTCCTGCGTTTGAGGAAGTTTAAAACATTGGATTTAAGATATTCATTTCCATATATCAACAGCATCCCACAAATTCCCTGCAACATTCCTGAATCCTCCTAAAAATGCATCTAAAGCAAATAAGTATGAAAAATTAAAATCGTGCAAATGGTTTTGATAGCACATTTTTGAAATTGCGCAGATGGTTTTTTTGCCCATAATTGTTCAGAAAACGAAATTTTGATATTTTGAGCTCCAAAATCCTTCATAACTTACACTTTATACTGAGAAAAATGAAAACCAATGCAAGTTATCAAGTTTCTGTGTTTAAGCAAGTTTAAAACATTGGATTCAAGATATTCATTTCCATTTAAAGACTTTCTAAAACATTGATTCATACTTTTAAAGCTTGATTCCAGTGGAATTGGTTTTCAAAGCAAAGCATAAAAGCTTCAAAAAAATGGAGCTTTCAGTTTGTGCATGACATATGAAAACTTGTTAGCACATAGTTAATCTCATCAAGTGCCGATAATGATTTCACAAATGACATCCAGATATCAAAAGCATCCCACAAATTCCATGGACCATTAATGAATCCTCCTAAAATTGCATCTAAAGTAGATAAGTATAAAAAATAAAAATCATGCGAATGGGTTTTGTGTCACATTTTTTAAATTGTGCAGATGGTTTTTATGCCCATAATTGTTCATAAATGAAATTTTGATATTTTAAGCTCCCAAATCCTTTTATAACTTACACTTAACAATGTAAAAAATTAAAACCAAAGCAAGTTATCATGTTCTTGTGTTTGAGCAAGTTTAAAACATTGGATTCATGATATCTATTTCCTTCTAAAAACTTGCTAAAAATATATTTCATACTTTTAAAGCTCGACTCCTGTAGGAATGGTTTTCAAAGCCAAACATAAAAGCTACAAAAACATGGAGCATTGAGTTTATGCATAATGTATAAACAAGTTAGCACACAGTTAATCGCATCAAGAGCTTGTAACGATTTCACAAATGGCATCCAAATATCAACAGCATCCCACAAATTCCCTGGAGCACTCATGAATTCTCCTAATAATTCATCTGAAGTAAATAAGTATGAAAAATTAAAGTGATGCAAATGGTTTTTATATCACAATTTGAAATTGTGCAGATGGGTTTTATGCCCATAATTGTTTAGAAACAAAATTTTGATATTTTAAGCTCCAAAATCCTTCAAACTTACACTTAACAATGTGAAAAATGAAAACCAATGCAAGTTATCACGTTGCTGTGTTTGAGCGAGGTTAAAACGTTGGATTCAAGATATTCATTTTCATTTAAAAACTTGCTAAAACAATATTTCATACTTTTAAATCTCAACTCCAGCAGAAATGATTTTCAAAGCAAAGCATAAAAGCTTTGAAAACATTGAGCTTTGAGTTTGTGCATAATATATCAAGCGCCCATAACGATTTCACAAATGACGTCCAAATATCAACAGCATCCCACAAATTCCTTGCAATGTTAATGAATACTCCTAAAAATGCATCTAAAGGGGATAAGTATGAAAAATTAAAAATCATGCAAATGGTTTTTATATCACAACTTGAAATTGTGCAGATGGTTTTTATGCCCATAATTGTTCAGAAAAGAAATTTTGATATTTTGAGCTCCAAAATCGATCATAACTTACACTTAACATTGAGAAAAATGAAAACCAATTCAAGTTATCTTGTTTCTGTGTTTGAGTGAGTTTAAAACATTTAATTCAAGATATTCATTTTGATTTAAAGACTTCCTAGCACAATATTTCATACTTTCAAAACTCAACTCTAGCCGAATTAGTTTTCAAAGCAAAGCATAAAAGCTTTGGAAACACTGAGCTTTGAGTTTGTGTACAATATATGAGAACAAGTTAGCACATAGTTAATCGCATCAAGCGCCGATAATGATTTTACAAATGACATCCAAATATCAACAGCATCCCCTCAAATTCCCTGGAACATTCATGAATCCTCCTAAAAATGCATCTAAAGCAGATAAGTATGAAAAATTAAAATCGTGCAAATGGTTTTTGTATCACATTTTTTAAATTGTGCAGACGGTTTTTATGCCCATAATTGTGCAGAAATGAAATTTTGGTATTTTAGGCTCTAAAATCCTTCATAACTTACACTTAACACTGTGAAAAATGAAAACCAATGCAAGTTATCATGTTGCTGTGTTTAAGCGAGTTTAAAACATTAGTTTCAAGATACTCATTTTTATTTAAAGACTTCGCAAAACAATATTTCATACATTTAAAGCTTGACACCAGCAAAAATGGTTTTCAAAGCAAAGCATAAAAGCTTCAAAAACGTTGAGCTTTGAGTTTGTGCATAATATATGAAAACAAGATAGGACACAGTTAACCGCATCAAGCACCGATAACGATTTCACAAATGACATCCAAATATCAACAGCATCCCACAAATTCCTCGAAGTGTTCATGAATCCTCCTAATAATTCATCAAAGCAGATAAGTATGAAAAATTAAAATCGTGCAAATGGTTTTTACATCACATTTTTGAAATTGTGCAGATGGTTTTTATGCTCATAATTCTTCAGAAACCAAATTTTGATATTTTAAGCTCCAAAATCCTTCTTAACTTACCCTTAAAACAGTGAAAAATGAAAGCCAATGCAAGTTATCTTGTTGCTGTGTTTGAGTCAGTTTAAAACATTATTTTCATGATATTCTTTTCCATTTAAAGAATTGCTAAAACAATATTTCAAAGCAAAGCATAAAAGCTTCGAAAACATAGAGCTTTGAGTTTGTGCATAATATATGAAAACAAGTTAGCACACAAATGACAACCAAATATCCACAGTTTCCCACAAATTCCCTGCAGCGTTCATGAATGCTCCAAAAAATGCATCTAAAGTAGATAAGTACGAAAAATTAAAATCATGCAAATGGTTTTTACATCAAATTTTGAAATTGTGCAGATGGCTTTTATGCCCATAATTGTTTAGAAACGAAATTTTGATATTTTAAGCTCAAAAATTCTTCATAACTTACACTTAAAACTGTGAAAACTGAAAACCAGTGCAAGTTATCGTGTTGCTGTGTTGAACGAGTTTAAAACATTGGATAGCGGCCATAACGATTTCACAAATGACATCCAAACATCAAAAACATCCCACAAATTCCTTGGAGCGTTCATGAATCCTCCTAAAAACGCATCTAAAGCAGATAAGTTTGAAAATTTAAAATATTGCGAATGATTTTTACATCACATTTTTTAAATTATGAATATGGTTTTTATGCCCATAATTCTTTAGAAACGAAAATTTGATATTTTAAGCTCCAAAATCCTTCACAACTCACACTTAAAACATTAGATTCAAGATATTCATTTCCATTTAAAAGACTTGCTAAAACAATATTTCATATTTTTAAATCTCGACTCTAGCAGAAATGATTTTCAAAGCAAAGCATAAAAGCTTCAAAAACATTGAGCTTTGAGTTTGTGCATAAAATATGAAAACAAGATAACGTACAGTTAACCACATCAAGCGCCGATAACGATTTCACAAATGACATCCAAATATCAACAGCATCCCAGAAATTCCCCTAAGCGTTCATAAATCCTCCTAATAATGCATCTAAAGCAGATAAGTATGAAAAATTAAAATCGTGCAAATGGTTTTTACATCACATTTTTGAAATGTGCAGATGATTTTTATGCCCATAATTGTTCAGAAACGAAATTTTTATGTTTAAAGCTCCAAAATCCTTCACAACTTAGACTTAAAACATTAGATTCATATTTTCATTTCCATTTAAAGACTTGCAAAAACAATATTTCATATTTTTAAATCTCGACTCCAGCAGAAATTATTTTCAAAGCAAAGCATAAAAGCTTCAAAAATATTGAGCTTTGAGTTTGTGCATAAAATATGAAAACAAGATAGCACACAGTTAACCACATCAAGCGCTGGTAACGATTTCACAAATAACATCCAAATATCAACAGTATCCCACAAATTCCCTAGAGCGTTCATGAATCCTCCTAATAATGCTTCTAAAGCAGATAAGCATGAAAAATTAAAATCATACAAATGGTTTTTACATCACATTTTTGAAATTGTGCACATGGTTTTTATGCCCATAATTGTTCAGAAACGAAATTTTGATATTTTAAGCTCCAAAATCCTTCATAACTTACACTTGACAATGTGAAAAATGAAAACCAATGCAAGTTATCACGTTGCTCTGTTTGAGCGAGCTTAAAACATTGGATTCAAGATATTCATATCCATTTAAAGACTTGATAAAACAATATTTCATACTTTTAAATCTCGACTCCAGCAGAAATGATTTTCAAAGCAAAGCATAAAAGCTTTGAAAACATTGAGCTTTGAGTTTGTACATAATATATTAAAACAAGTTTGCACATAGTTAATCTCATCAAGCGCCCATAACGATTTCACATATGACATCCAAATATCAACAGCATCCCACGATTTCCTTGCAACGTTCATGAATCCTCCTAAAAATGCATCTATGCCCTGATAAGTATGAAAAATTAAAATCAGGCAAATGGTTTTTATATCACATTTTTGAAATTGTGCAGTGGCTTCTATGCCCCTAATTGTTCATAAACGAAAATTTTATATTTTAAACTCCAAAATCCTACATAACTTACACTTAAAACTATAAAAAATGAAAACCAATGCATGTTATCCTGTTCCTGTGTTTGAGCGAGTTTAAAACATTGGATTCAAGATATTCATTCTGATTTCAAAACTTGCTAAAACAATATTTCATACTTTTAAAGCTCAACTGCAGCCGAATTAGTTTTCAAACCTAAGCATAAAAGCTTCGGAAACATTGAGCTTTGAGTTTGTGTATAATATATGAGAACAAGTTAGCACATAGTTAAATCACATCAAGCGCCGATAATGATTTTACAAATGACATCCAAATATCAACAGCATCCCTCAAATTCCCTGGAGCATTCATGAATCCTCCTAAAAATGCATCTAAAGTAGATAAGTATGAAAAATTAAAATTATGCAAATGGTTTTTATATCACTTTTTTGAAATTGTGCAAATGGTTTTTATGCCCATAATTGTTTATAAACGAAATTTTGATAATTTAAGCTACAAAATCCTTCATAACTTGCCCTTAACACTGTGAAAAATGAAAACCAATGCAAGTTATCAAGTTGCTGTGTTTGAGCGAGTTTAAAGCAGTGGATTCAAGATATTCATTTCCTTTTAAGGACTTGCTAAAACAATATTTCATAACTTTAAATCTCAACTCCAGCAGATATGATTTTCAGAGCAAAGCATAAAAGCTTCAAAAAAATTGACCTTTGAGTTTGTGCATAATATATGAAGACAAGTTAGCACACAGCTTATCTCATCAAGTGCCAACAACAATTTCTCAAGTGACATCCAAATATCAAAAGCATCCCACAAATTCCATTGAGCGTTCATGAATCCTCCTAAAAATGCATCTAAAGCAGATAAGTATGAAAAATTAAAATCATGCAAATGATTTTTATATCTCATTTTTGAAATTGTGCAGATGATTTCTATGCCCATAATTGCTCAGAAATGAAATTTTGATATTTTAAGCTCCAAAATCCTTCATAACTTACACTTAACAATTTCAAAAGTGAAAACCAATGCAAGTTTTCACATTGCTGTGTTTGAGCGAGTTTAAAACATTGGACTCAAGATAATCATTTCCATTTAAACACTTGCTAAAACAATGTTTCATACTTTTAAATCTCAACTCCAGCAGAAAAGATTTTCAAAGCAAAGCATAAAAGCTTTGAAAACATTGAGCTTTGAGTTTGTGCATAATATATGAAAACAAGTTAGCACATAGTTAATCTCATCAAGCACCGATAACGATTTCACAAATGACATCCAAATATCAACAGTAACCGGCAAATTCCTTGGAGCGTTCATGAATCCCCCTAAAAATGCATCTAAAGTAGATAAGTATGAAAAATTAAAATCATGCAAATAGTTTTTATATCACATTTTGAATTTGTGCAGATGGTTTCTTTGCCCATAATTGTTCAGAAACGAAATTTTGATATTTTAAGCTCCAAAATCCTTCATAACTTTACACTTAACATAGTGAAAAAAGAAAACCAATGCATGTTATCATGTTCCTGTGTTTGAGCGAGTTTAAAACAACAGATTCAAGATATTCATTCTGATTTAAATACTTACCAAAAAAATATTTCATACTTTTAAAGCTCAACTGCAGCAGAAATGATTTTCAAAGCAAAAAATAAAAGCTTCAAAAACATTGAGCTTTGGGTTTGTGCATAATATATGAAAAAAAAATAGCACAAAATTAATCACATCAAGAACCGATAATGATTTCACAAATGGCATCCAAATATCAACAGCATCCCACAAATTCGCTCCAGTGTTCATGAATCCTCCTAAAAATGCATCTAAAGCAAATAGGTACGAAAAATTAAAATCGTGCAAATTGTTTTTATATCACATTTTTGAAATTGTGTAGAAGGTTTTTATGCCCATAATTGTTCAAAAACGAAATTATGATATTTTAAGCTCCTAAATCCTTCATAAATTACTCTTAACACTGTAAAAAATGAAAACCAATGTAAGTCATCACGTTTCTGTGTTTGAGCAAGTTTAAAACATTAGTTTTAGGATATTCATTTACATTTAAAACTTGCTAAGATAATATTTCAAACTTTTAAAGCTCGACTCCAATAGAAATGGTTTTCAAAGAAAAACATAAAAGCTTCAAGAACATGGAGCTTTGAGTTTGTGCATAATGTATAAAAACAAGTTTGCACACAGTTAATCGCATCAAGCACCGATAACGATTTCACAAATGACATCCAAATATCAACAGCATCCCACAAATTCCCTGAAGCACTCATGAATCCTCCAAAAATTGCATCTAAATGAAATAAATATGAAAAATAAAAAACGTGCAAATGGTTTTTATATCACAATTTGAAAATTTGCATATGGTTTTTATGCCCATAATTTTACCAAAACGAAATTTTGATATTTTAAGCTCCAAAATCTTTAATAACTTACACTTAACACTGGAAAATTAAAATAAATGCAAATTATCATGTTCCTGTGTTTGAGCAAGTTTAAAACATTGGATTCAGGATATTCATTTCCATTTAAAAGCTTGCTAAAATAATATTTCAAACTTTTAAAGCTCGACTTCAGCAGAAATGGTTTTCAAAGGAAAATGTAAAAGCTTCAAAAACATGGAGCTTTCAATTTGTGCATAATGTATAAAAACAAGTTAACACACAATTAATCGCATCAAGCACCAATAACGATTTCACAAATAACATCTAATTTATCAACAGCATCCCACGAATTCCTTGAAGCACTCATGAATCTTCCTAAAAATGCTTCTAAAGCAAATAAATAAGGAAAATTAAAATCATGCAAATGGTTTATATCATAATTTGAAATTGTGCAGATAGTTTTATGCCCATAATTGTTCAGAAATGAAATTTTGATAATTTAGACTCCAAAATACTTCGTAACTGACACTTAACACTGTCAAAAATTAAAACCAATGCAAGTTATCATGTTCTTGTGTTTGAGCAAGTTCAAAACATTGGATTCAAGATATTCATTTCCTTCTAAAATCTTGCTAAAACAATATTTCATACTTTTAAAGCTCGACTCTAGCAGGAACGGTTTTCAAAGCAACACATAAAAGCTACAAAAACATGGAGCTTTGAGTTTGTGCATAATGTATCAAAACAAGTTAGCACATAGTTAATCACATCAAGTGCCGATAACAATTTCACAAATGACAAGAAAATATCAACAGCATCCCAGAAATTCCTTGGAGCACTCATGAATCCTCCTAAAACTGCATCTAAAGCAAATAAGTATGAAAAATTAAAATCATACAAATTACTTTTATATCACAATTTGAAATTGTGCAGATGGTTTTTATGCCCATAATTGTTCAGAAATAAAATTTTAATATATTAAGCTCCAAAATCCTTCATAACTTACACCTAAAACTGCAAAAGAAGAAATCCAATGCAAGTTATCATGTTGTTATGTTTGAGCAAGTTTAAAACATTGCATTAATGATGTTAATTTCCATTGAAAGACTTGCTAAAACAATATGTCATACTTTTAAAGGTCGACTCCAACAGAAATGGTTTTCAAAGCAAAGCATAAAAGCTTAAGAAATATTGAGGTTTGAGTTTGTGCATACTTTATGAAAACAAGTTAGCACATAGTTAATCGCATCAAGTGTTGATAACGATTTCACAAATGACATCCAAATATCAATAGTATCCCTCAAATTCCCTGGAGCATTCATGAATCCTCCTAAAAATGGATCTAAAGTAGATAAGTTTGAAATTTTAAAATCGTGCAAATGGTTTTTGTATCACATTTTTGAAATTGTGCAGATAGTTTTTATGCCCATAATTGTTCAAAAACTAAAATTTGATATTTTAAGTTCCAAAATCGTTTATAACTTACACTTAACACTGTAAAAAGTGAAAACCAATGCAAGTTATCATGTTCATGTGTTTAAGCAAGTTTAAAACGTTGGATTCAAGATATTCATTTCCATCTAAAGACTTGCTAAAACAATATTTCATACTTTTAAAGCTCGATTCCAGCAAAAATGACTTTCAAAGCAAAGCATAAAAGCTTTGAAAACATTGAGCTTTGAGTTTGTGCATAATATAAGAAAACAAGACACCACATAATTAATCGCATCAAGCACCAATAACGATTTGACAAATGATATCCAAATATCAACAGCATCCTTCAAATTTCCTGGAGTGTTCATGAATCCTCCTAAAATTGCATCTAAACCAGATAATATGAAAAATTAAAATCATCCAAAAGGTTTTTATACAAAATTTTTGAAATTATGCAGATGGTTTTTATGCCCGTAATTGTTAAGAAACGAAATTTTGATTTTTTAAGCTCCAAAATCCTTCGTAACTTACACTTAACAATGTAAAAAATGAAAACCAATGCAAGTTATCACGTTGCTGTGTTTGAGATTTAAAACAATGGATTCAAGATATTCATTTCCATTTAAAGACCTGTTAAAACAATATTTCATACTTTTAAATCTCGACTCCAGCAGAAAAGATTTCCAAAGCAAAGCATAAAAAGCTTTAGAAACATTGAGCTTTGAGTTTGTGTGTAATATATGAA
Organism: Durio zibethinus; assembly: GCF_047325235.1. Classification (NCBI taxonomy): domain Eukaryota; kingdom Viridiplantae; phylum Streptophyta; class Magnoliopsida; order Malvales; family Malvaceae; genus Durio; species Durio zibethinus. Next base: position 15,715,258 of record NC_143174.1, read on the forward strand.
AACAAGTTAGCACACGATTAATCACATCAAGCACTGATAATGATTTCACAAATGACATCCAAATAAATATCAATAGCATCCCTCAAATTCCCTACAGCATTCTTGAATACTCCTAAAAATGCATCTAAAACAGATAAGTATGAAAAATTAAAATCATGCAAATGATTTTTATATTACATTTTTGAAAAATTGTACAGATGATTTTTATACCCATAATTGTTAGAAACAAAATTTTGATATTTTAAGCTCCAAAATCCTTCATAACTTACACTTAAAACTGTGAAAAATGAAAAACAATGTAAGTTATAATGTTGCTGTGTTTAAACAAGTTTAAAACATTGAATTCAAAATATTCATTTCCATTTAAAAACTTTCCAAAACAATATTTTTAATACTTTTAAAGCTCAACTCCAGCAGAAATGGTTTTCAAAGCAAAGCATAAAAGCTCCAAAAACATTAGATGAAAAAGAAAAGCATGAAGGTAGATAGGATTGTGATTAGATTCATTATCATATAATCTATAAGAGTAAATGGGCAAAAGATTGCGTTCACATTACAAAATATTGTGTTCACATGCAAATCCCTTGATTTTAAGCATGATTCGAGCAATTCAATCTAAAAGTTCCCATGTTATGAGGGATGTTCCTAGTCTATTATTTGCTGTTATTCTTTGGTAGAAAGTAGACTAGAGTTTTCTTTATCCTTAAGCAATTTTTTAGATTATTTTTCAAGTTAATGTGAACACAATCTCTGTATTTCAGCTCACCTTAATTCTATATTTATTTAGTGTATTTGGACCAAGGATAGGCCTATCTTATTTTTGGATATGTCTACTTTAGTCTCAACTCAAGTTGTATGATGTGCAGACACTCTAGTGTCAATCTCCTTTGGTTGAAAAAAACTCGTTCTCAAGTTTGAACTAGTATTCTTACCATGGTAGGATGACAAATCAACATTAAAGGTGAAAGACACTTCATAAGTGTCAGAAAACTCTATCTTATAGGTATTCTTTCCAATGCATTGGAAAATTCTAAATGGACCATCTGCCTTAGGGAGTAATTTGCCAAACTTTCCTTGTGAAAATCTTTCTTTGGACAAGTAATCTCACATCAAATCATGTTATTTGAACTTCACATGTCTTCGATGCATGATTATTACTCTTTTATATTTCTCATTTTTTTGCAAAATTCTATTCTGAACCTGTTCATGAAATATTTTTATACTTTTGGCTCTTGTTTTTACATCTCTATCAAAATGCTAGTTAGTTTAATTAAAGTTGAATTAAATTCAAATGATGGATTACATTTTTACCAAGAACAATTTCAAAAGAGCTGCAACCAATGGTTTGACCTAATGAATGATTGTAATCAAACTTCACCTGTAGTAAAACAAGTTCCCATTGTTTTAGTTTTTTTTCTGTATAACTCCTCAAGAAAATTTTCAAGCAATGATTGATAACTTTAGTTTCCTAGAAAATTTACAAGCTATGATTGATAACTTCAGTTTCCTCATCGGTTTGGGAATGATGACAAGGGCTATAATTAAGAATAAATGATTTGGCAAAGGGATACTGACTCCAAAGGAACAAAGCTCTATAAATAGCATAGAACTTCTTATCATAAATTGAGTACTTCTGTCGAGAATCATTAAGCTTCTCACTAAAGAAGGCAATTGGTTTTTCCTCTTCATTGAAGCAAGCATCTATGCAAGCTACATCACACCACACTCCATCCCTGTATTGCTTTCCTACGAAAAAAAAAACCAAACACCTCTTGCTAACCTTGATTTCATTCTCTTTTTGCAGCCAAGACAGCTTATATGGTTGGAAGTGATCCACTATTTTGAGGTCTAATTTCTGTACCATAAAAGTAGAAACAACATTTTCAAAACTTGCACTGTTAATCATAACATCACATACATCATGAACAGTGCTTTTAGTGTGAAATTTATTCTTGTGCAACCAATCTTCTTCGTCTACATGCACATCACTCATGTTGTATTGTATAACAAGTGAGGATTCAAGATCACCATAGGTCCCCTTAACATCTTCTTCAAGATCCTGGGATACTTTAGTAGGTTCTCTATCAACATATTCAAGATCTTCATCTTCAATCAACATAACTATCTTGAGATTTGGACACTCATAATGTATATGCCCAAACTCCTTGACACTTGAAATCTCTTTGGGTTTGAATGTTGACAATGCTAGATTACGATTTGTTAGGAATGGCTCCTTCATTCTTTAGGGTTAGATTTGAAGGAGGTTTTGTAGAAACACTAGTCTTGGACGTGCTTCCCTTGTTAATGTATTTTTCCACCAAAAGATGCTTTTGCTTCAAGTTATGGAGCCTAAGGAAGACATCTTGCCTAAAATTGTCTGAGAGATACTTTCTTTTAAACTCTTTTTTCATCTTCTCCTAAGTTGCAATTTTTCTTCTACTTTTTCTTTCCCTTTGTTTCTTTAGATTTTTCCACCAAAAGGATGCATGCTTTTTAAGTCTGATGGCCACTAGCTTCACCTTGCCATTTTTAGGGGACATTATGGCATTCAAATATACATTCCATCGTGTGTAGCCAATCTAATAATTCTTCAAGTTGCATTTTCCTTTTGAACTCAAAAATTTCTATCTTCGGATTGAAGATGCTAGGTTGAAGTTAGTTTTCGGGTAGATAGTCTCCAACTTACCGTAGGTGAGATAGAGTGTTATCATTATAATCACTATTATTTCCATGATATGGATTGGTTTCTCTTTCATCTTCTTCGTTTCTCCTTCGTTGGCTCCTTATCTCCCCTTTCCCTTCTTGTATATGCAACTGATGTTGTAGTTAAAAGATCTGTTGTCGCATCTCCTCTATGAGGGCATCCCTTGGGTCAACGTTGGTAGTTGCTACAAAATCAATGTTGGCTTCATCATCTTCTGATGGTGCTTAACGATGATGACTTGCCATAGCTTTGATACCAATTTGATGTCAGGAATTGATGTTTGAGATGTGAAGATTAACTGCAAATAGAAAAACTCACAAAAAATAACTCACAAGGATTTGAATAATGATAAAATATTATTATTGGATTAAAAGGATAAAAGTTCACCACCAAGACTAAAAACTAAGGGATATAAAAATACCACCATAAGAATTCTAATCAAAGATATAGAACAATAGAAGTTCACCACTCTAAGAAATCCACCTAAGAGATATAGAACTTGAAGAACAATATAAAAGATTGCATATGGGTAAAGAAAACTCTATTCTACTTTCAACCAAAGAATAATAGCAAATAAAGAGACTAGGAATATCCCTCATAACATGGGAACTTTCAAATTGAATTGCAAAAATCATGCCTAAAATCAAGAGATTTTTTAGTGAACGCAATCTTTTGACCATTCACTCTTGTAGATTACATGATAATGAATCTGACCACAATCACATCTACCTTCATGCTCTTCTTTTCTAGCTAATGTAAACACAATCCTTTTACTCCGGCCAACCTTATTTTATGCATTTATTTAGTGAATTTGGACCAATGATAGGTCCATCTTATTTTTAGATAAGTTTTCCTTAGTCTCAGCCCAAATTGTATGATATGCAGACATTTCAGTGTCAAAGTACAAAAGCATAAGTGTATCCAATTAAAACGTTATAACACAAAATCATTCATTCAACCTAACCACATCAAATTTATGATCGAAAAAATAATAAATGATATGTAACATACTCATAAATCATATTATCATAAGATGTGCTTACAACCTAAAACATCAATAGCAATTAAACATAAATTCAAGCACATTCATGCAAGCTCATACCAATTCTTAAGGATACCAATTGTTAAAGATATGTTATCACAAAGTGTACCAATTGTTATCAGAAAACAAATCAAACAAAATCATATTATAAGATTTCTTTTCCTTTTCAAAATAAAGATTAATCAATTTAAGGCGTATACAATTTTACATGAAAAGTACAAGCTACATCTAGGATAAGCACATAAACAAGTGTACATGAAAGTTAAAAAATTCTTTAGCAATTTTGATACCAATTATTAGCTATTTTGGTCACAAACTTTTAAAGATCACAATATATTTCAACCATATGAAATGTTCAATCAACACATGCATAATAATATTTTTTTTATAAGCATATCCTATCCAAAACAACTATTCAATGATCATGTTATAACAAAGAATTGTACAATCATGATTTTTCAAACAGGATGAACATATGCTATAGCAAAAAAATAATGACAGCATAATTATTCAAATATAATCCAAATTATTTCAACGCAAAGTAATACTTTTAATCCAAACATATGTGAGTACATAAATACAATTCAAACATATTTTTCAATCAAAATCATACAAGCACATGCAAAAACATTTTGAATCACATATAGCAATATATCAATAAAGATACAAACATTTAGACATAATGTGGTACATACTATCTCAATAATCTCAATCAATTAACATATTCAAAGAAATCAATATATTTAACTCATATCCATGTACAAAGATTCAAACGAATATTCATGCAATAAAAATTATTAATCAAAATAATAAAAAAATAGGCATGAATATTAATCAATCTAAGCATTTAACAAAGTTAAGACAAATTTTATCAAGTAACTTGATGATTAATTTATGCAAAGTGTTCACAAATTCAAACATAATATTTCATTTTTGCACATATCAAAGTAATAATTTATTAAAACCATGTATTAAATATTATAAAATCATAGGCACATAACATAAATTCAATACAATTACCTCATTTTTTATCAAGCTATGTTATTGTACTTATTATAATTGAGTGAAATTTTGAATCCTCCATTCCATATCATTTGAGCTAGTCTTTGATGTACTTAAACTTGATTGATAAAGATAACTTGCTTTGCTTGTTTCACTTAAAATCCCAAAAATATAAGTTCATGCTCATTTCAAGTTCTCATAGCATAGACTTAAAAAAATTTCTTGACAAAAAATTTTCATTAGAAGTATCAAGAAAATCAATTGATAAGAATTATGCTAATTGTTCAAAATGAATTTCGTATTCTAAGTCATTATTGACAAAAAAAATTTTGTTCACCAAGCTCAATTTTTCGATTAGAAAGGATATATATATATAAACTTAAGCTAAAGACCATGTATCAAGTTAAGCATCAAATATCATGATATTGACACTAAAGGTAAAGTTCTTATGTAATGTAAAAAAATCAAACCTTTTAGATCATTTATGAACACAAAATAGACATATTCAATATTCATATATATTCAATAAATCACAAAAAAATATGTCAAAACCAATTTGAAGCCCTATATAATTAAAAAAAACTTAAAAAAGACATTTATCATAAAAAACGTAATCAAAAAAATTTCATCACAAAAGCATAAATATGTTTACACAAATTATAGGCGATAATCAATAATAACTTAAGACAAACACATGCATTATAAAAGAATCACTTAATCCATGTTACAAGCATGTCAAAAACAACTCAATCATATTTATATAAGCACACATGACATGAACAATAGATAAGCCAATAATATATACATTTTTTAGATCAGTTAGCTCATGCATCAAATTAAAATTACAAATCAAAAAATAAATCAATTAAACATAAGAGCAAGCACATTTCAAAAATATTTCATCACAATTCAAAATCATAGACAATCCAATAAATTGTGACATAATAATCAAGCACAAAATAAATTTCAAAATTTTCACAAAGAATTAAAAGATAATTGATTTAGCATTTTTCAATAATCAAGTATTTTGACCATATATGCATTGCATCAAGAGATAATTTTCATCCATATGCACATATGAGATTTATAAAAGTAATGAAATTGAATGAAAAATAATAGTTCAAACATTGAAAACAAATTCTTAATTTTAACATAAACACTTATTCTAAGATTAAAAATATAATCAAATAAATATCCATAATGCATATCATTTTTAATTAAAAAAATAATTATATTATTATTTTTTAAAAAATTATTGAAAAATTTAAAATCAAAGTCAAAATCAAATGTCAAAGGTGTAACATAAGCTTGGCACATTGTGATTCCAAACCCATTCAAATAGCCAAAATAAATTTGGTGACATTTTGCGTGAATAGATCAATTGTCTTTATGAGGGGATCAATCTTGTCATTAGGGTGATTGATCCCTCGTGTAAAGTGATCGTCCCTTTTTGCTTTATGAAATCAAATTTGCTTTTTGACTAAAAATCAATCGATCCTTTAAAGAGGGAATCGATTGGTTTAGCTAGGAGATTGATCTAGTCAAGCTAGACAGTTGTATTCAGTTTTACACTCTACTAGCTAATTTGATCATTTTTTAAATTATACAATTTCAAATCAAAAATCATTTGAAGATTTAAAAATTAGACTTAAAAAGCTTTCTATCTATATAATATTCATCATCTAATTCATTGTATACAAATTATAGTGAATTTTTTTTATCAAGCGAATTAAACTTTGCATGACAAAACTCCCATTTAATTAACACATCTTAATCCAACGTAACTCAACAAATATATGTTAATTAAATATATCAAATAATCATAATCAAACATATGCATGTCAAGCACAAGCAAATTTATCCATATGATATTTTTCTTCTTTTTTGTCATAGCAAAAAGATGAGCAAATAAACAAAAAAAAAATTATGTTAAAACTCTTATACCAAATGCTATATACATACAAGAAAAAATATTTATAACCTTTCTTTTTTTTTTTTTTTCATTATAAAAAAAAGAAAATCAATTCAAGACATGAGATAAAATACTTGATACCAATAATATTAAGAATATTTTGAATGTATGTAATCAAGTGTAATATGCACAATAAAGTTAACATACATATATTCAAGTACAAAAGCATATGTGTTTTCAATTAAAATATTATAGCACAAAATCATTCATTCAACCTAACCACATGAAATTTATGAGCAAAAAAATAATAAATAATATGTAAACTACTCATAAATCATGTTATCATAAGATGTACTTAAAACTTAAAACATCAATAACAATTAAATATAAATTTAAGCATATGTATACAAGCTCATATCAATTGTTAAAGATATATTATCACAAATCATACTAATTATTATCAAAAAACAAATCAAGTAAAATTATATTCTAAGATTTTTTTCCCTTTTTTAAAATAAGGATTAATCAATTTAAGACAATTTTGTATGAAAAATACAAGCTATATCAAAGATAGGTACATAAACAAATGTCAATGAAAGTTAAAAAATTCTTTAGCAATTTTGATACTAATTATTATCAATTATTAGCTATTTTATTCACAAACTTTTAAAAATCACAATATATTTTAAGCATATGAAATGTTCAATCAATACATGCATAATAACATTCTTTCATACGCATATCCTATCTAAAACAAATATTTAATCATCATATTATAATAAAGAATTATACAATCATGATTTTTTGAGCATGATGAACATATATGCTATAGCAAAAAAATAATGAAAATATAGTTATTTAAATATAATCCAAATTATTTCAATATAAAACAATATTCTTAATCCAAACATATACAAGTACATAAATATAATCAAACATATTTTTCAATTAAAATCATACAAACATATGTAAAAACATTTCAAATCACATATTGCAGTATACCAATAAAAATACAAATATTTAGATATAATATGGTACATGCTATCTCAATGATCTCAATAAATGAACATGTTCAAAAAAATCAATCTCTATAACTCATACCCATATCCAAAGACTCAAACGAATATTCATATAATAAAAACTATTAATCAAAGTAATAAAAAAATAAACATGCATATTAATCAATCCAAGCATTTAATAAAATTAAAACAAATTCTATCAAGTAACTTGATTAATTTGTGCAAATTGTTCACAAATTCAAATATAATATCTTATTTTGTATATATCAAATAAGCATTTATCAAACCATATATTAAACATTACAAATCATAAACACATAACATAAATTCAATATAATTACCTCCATCCTTATCAAGTTGTTATTGTGCTTATTGTAGTTGAATGAAGCTTTGAATCCTTCATTTCAAATTTTTAAGCTAATTTTTTATGTACTTAAACTTAATTGATAAAGATTTGCTTTCCCTATTCCACTTAAAATTCCAAAAATATCAATTCATGCTTATTTTAAGTTCTCATAACATAAACTTAAAAAAATTTCTTAACAAAAGATTTTTATTAGAAATATCAAGTAAATCAATTGATAAAAATTATACAAATTATTCGAAATGAATTTCATATTCTAAATCATTATAGACAAATAAAATTTTGTTCACTAAACCCAATTTTTCAATTAAAAAAAAGATATATGTGTGTGTATGTGTGTGTGTGTGTGTGTGTGTGTATATAAATATAAACTTACTAAAAATCATATATCAAGTTAAGAATCATATATCACAATATTATCATTAAAGTTAAAGTTCTCATATAATATACAAAAATCAAACTTTTTAAATTATTCATAAATACAAAATAGACATATTTAATATTAATATATATTCAGCAAATCATCAAAAAATATGTCAAAACCAATTTAAGGCCCTATAGAATTCAAAAAACTCAAAAAAGGCATACTTATCATAAAAAACATAATCAAGAAAATTTCACCACAAATGCATAGATATATCCATACAAATTATAATCCATAATCAATAATAATTTAAAACAAACATAAGCATTATAAGAAAATCACTTACTTAATTCATGTTGTAACCATGTCCAATAAAACTCAATCATATTCATATAAGTACACATGATATGAACAATAAATGAGTCAATAATGTATTTTAGTTAAGATAAATTAGCTAATCATGCATCAAATTAAAATCACAAATTTAAAATCACAAATTAAGAAATAAGTCAAGTAAGCACAAAAGCAAGCATATTTCAAAAATATTTCATCACAATCAAATAAATTGTGACATAACAATCACGCACAAAATATATTTCAAAATTTTCACAAGAAATCAAGAAATAATCAATTTAGCATTTTTCAATAATCAAGCTCAATCCATTTATTAACAATAGCCATATGCAGTCGATAATCAAAGATAGGAAGGCAAAATGTAGGCATTCCATTCACCTGTAGCATACACAATTGCACAATTAACATAACGAAGATAAAGAATATTGACATTTTCCCAAAAGAATTACTCATCTCGATTACATTCTTCTAAGTATTATCTTTTATTGGTTTTATTGATTATTTAATTGATTATTATGACAAATGACAATTTAAGATGGTGGAAATCTACTTTCAATTATTGTTTCTTTTCCTCTTCAATGTTCATAGAACTTATAGAATGTTATTTTTCCAAATAATATATGAAAATCTGCAACTAAATCACTCCAATATAAACATTTTATCAATTAAATGTTTCTTACAATGCTAATATTTCTAAAGGGTAAAACATAAATTACCTTTTATTGTGCTAGTAGCTCATTTGGTGAATTATTTGCACAAAAGGTGAAATACATGAAAAGCAAGGATATTTTAAGATTTCTAGAGATTCTTGGTTGTTCCCTTCAAGTGTTTTTGGAAGTTTCATTTTTGGCATCGTTAGTTGTTATGTTTCCATAACTCTTGGTTTACAATAAAAATTAGTTCAATTTATAACAAGCATTTTTAACCATTCTTTAGTTCATTCTACAATATCAAAACACTTAACTACTAGCACAATAACCTACTTGTTCATGGCATATGGATTCAATTGATGCATGAAAAGAAGTGATGAAGCAGTAGCGAATTAGAAAAACATGTACAATACACATATGTTTGGTAGGATTACGCACACACAAGCACATGTGTGCAAACTTTTTCAAAACCATTTCTACACTTAGCATCCTCATGGATCACATAAAAAAGTATTGAAACCCCAATCCATTTATGCAACCCAGTGCAACAAATGTTGCTGTAGAAGAGATAGTAGACTTAAAGCGGACATCATAATTCTGGGATAAATAAATGATTATAAGTCGAAGGATACTCAATGTGACTCAAAGAAGAGTTATAGAACATACATCTTCACCAATGGTGACAGCCTCAGGATAAACTCCACGAATCGTAAGATTAACCAGCATCAGATAGACATCAGCATCTACATCAGTTGCATATCCGAAGTACTCATTGTAGTTTCCAATAAATACTACCCACAGCAAGTTCAAGAAAACAAAAGTTAAGCTGGGATAACACATTATAAAGATGCAATGACACTAAAAACCTTTAATCCTCAAGAGAATTTAGTTAAGAAACAAACATAGAGAAATGATGCTTCACCACTTACAAAAACCAAATGTTACATCAATTCTACTTTGATAATTAACATCAGAACATGCAAGTAACTTATTATATAACACCAAGCAAAATAGAAAATCTGCAAACTCATTCTGATATTACCTGCAACCCATGATAGGTGTACATCATTGAAGTCATAACATCATATTTGAACCCATCAAACTTGTATTCTTCTAGCCACCATCTTGCATTTGAAAGAAGAAACCTTCGTACCTAAAGCAACAAGTAAAAATTAATATTTACACACAATAGGATGGAAGGAAGCCAAAATCTTTCAACAAGCTATTGTTGAAGAGAAGTTTTAGTAGAAGTACATACTTCCCAGCTTCCATAATTAAAAAGGCGAGAATCCCACATCCTGCGGTGACCTCTTGACCCCAAGTGGAAGTAATGAGCTTCGGTTCCATCAAACATGTTCAATCCATCTAACACATTATCAGATGCATGGCTGCATTTGTCAAACATCAGTTAGATACAAAGATGGATGAAAAATTAATTAATAACTTAAATTAACTAAAGAATAAAAATTAACTGAGACTTATAGCAAAAGATTACTTACTCAAAGCAATAGAGCAAATACTTGAATAAAAATTTGCTACAGTTTAGAAAAGAATTTAACATTAATGACACCAAAAGATAAAACTTTCATTGTAAACAATACAATAAGATTCCATTTGGTAGTTGATTTTGCTACTAGCTTTTTGCTTCCAGAAGCAGAAAGTACATTTGGGTAGAAAAGATAATAATACTTTAAAAGAATTAAAAATAAAAAATTTAATCTCTTGTAGAAAAAAATACTATGATTTCTCTTTTAATAGAACAATTATACTGCAAATTCTATTACATTTAGTCATATATATTTTCAAACAATTATGACTTTGCTTTCTCCCTTTTAGGTTTGTTCTTTAGAAAACTTTTAGGAAGCCAAAAGCAACTAGAAAAAACATAGTAAGAGTAAGGACCAATAACAGCCTAAATTCTCATGACCATTTTTGCATCAATTCTACTGGAAGAATGACCATACAATCTATGCAGGAAAAGAAGAAGAAAAAGAGTTTATATTTTCATTTTTGGTACAAAAAAGCAGGGAAAAACCATTTGCACAAAAACTGTAACAGCAAATAAATCTGAAGGGTGTGTTTCTAGAAATGATATTCTCTTGCAAGTCCAATTATTACCTGTGCACAATATCCATAAGAACAAGTAGACCCAACTCGTGAGCCTTATCTATCAGTGACTTAAGATTATCAGAGGTTCCAAAAGAAGTTTGCCACATCATACCTGCAACATATTAAAAGTAGAAGAGGTTAGTTTCCATAACCAAAACTAAATTCTGAAGAAATATTTATGTTTACATCCAAAACATTTTAGTACAAGTTAACAAACATAAACAGCAACAAATAAAGATGAGCTGATATTTTGATGGAGATAATACCCAAATCAAGCATAATATGAGTGATCTTAAACAGCCATGATTTGAACAGCATTATATCCAAGTCTTTTAATGCGGGGAAGCACATCATCTCTAAAGTTGGCATATGTGTTAATTATTGGCTCCTGCATCTTAGAGTTGATAAGATTAAGAAAACTAGGAAACGGATTAACCATACCAAAGTGTACCGTGGAAGATAAAGACTGAAGGTGCTTGTGGGACAAATTTTCTTTGAATGATAGTATGATGAAAACTAGAGATAAGTTTTGGTTTAATTGCAAATTTAGGCTTCTTAATGGGTTTTAGAAATGGGTAAAGAATCATAATGAAATGCAATCAAACCAACTTCTATGTTATTGATTTGAAACTGTTATTTAAGATATTTCTATACACAAAGCAGTTAACAGAGATCCTAGTCACTAGCTGTTTGGCATTTGCATTATCATTAACTAAAGTAATACTCAATATTTAGTATAATTCAAATGGAAGGACTTCCTTTAACCAAAGAACACGAAAAGTAGGCCATATGCACCTATGTGGCTTTTTGCTAGCTTAATTTGACAAATTTTCTCTTTAAGAGAGGCCACCCTGCCTATGGGACACAGGAAAGTTCCATTTCAAAATTTATAGGCCTTTCCAGACAGTTATACTGTTTGATGCTCTTAAAGATGTTCAATGCAAGTCAAAATGTTTCTTTATCTTCCTTTCTTTTCTTTTTTTTTGGGAAAGGGAAGGGAGGTAAAATTGATAGTTTAAATACAGATACTAAGATAAATTTTACTGTAAAATGTATTGTCTTATAAAACCTCCTGCTTCACTTTTCGGTCTCAAAACCTTGCAAGAACACTTCATAAGAGAGGTTGAAAGAAATAGCATAAAAATTATGATCACACTCATGCTAGCATTTAATGAAGCTTTTTATCAAACTTAAGATTTCCTCTTTTAAGATTAAATAAATCAAGGAAATGCAATTCAGCACAGAGATAGAAGAGTTGAAAAACAATTTGCTACATGCAAGGGAAAGGAAGATGCATACCATGCTACCCATTCCAACATGTGATTCATAGACTCAAGTGATTTTGGTCCTTTTGGTTGGGGGTGTTTGTATACATACTTTTCCTGTTATAGTACAAAAATCATTAGTCAGGATAAAGAGTACAAAAATTTTAGATAAGACACATATTACAGACTAAACTAAGTTGACTGTGCTGTGCAGTGATTAAACTTGAACAAGCGAGAACACAATTTAGAAACTGACTTCATATATGAAAAAGAACGAATCAAAATTGTTTTCTTAAAAACCTTCAAGGGCATTGATGTTAAAATTAACGTTATAAAGGCAGACGTTCATCAAAACAACCTACTCTAAGAAGAATAAGAAATTCATTATTCGTTTATATATCAATTAATCATATTTGTGTGCAGGCATGCATGAATGCTTTTGTTTATGTATCCTCACACACGTGCAGTCATTTTAAAATTATCATAAACATTAGTTGGTATTTCTAATTGTCCCCAAGCTCCAAATATTTCAGCTACTTATGGTTTGAAAAGAATAAGTTATCTAATCTTTCCAACAAAACCAAAAGATAAAACAGCCACTAATTATACCTCTTATGGCAGATCATAGTATATTCCGTTGTATGGGATTTCACCTGGTGCTTGAACAAAGAACTTGATCCAAGCAAGAATGGAGACCTTAATCCCAGATGGAGTTTCCATATGAATCCACAATTATATGAAAAAGTTAAAATGGACACATGGAAAAAGAGGTTGGGATGAATGATAATTGACATGATCATAACAGTCCACCAAAAAAATATTTTTTTTTCCATCTTCATCCTTTCTTTCTTTCTCCCTTCCTTTTAAGATAGGAGTTAGTTGCATTTGAACTCAGCTACCTTGAATAATTTTGCTTGACTTAGAGACCGCCCCGCTAAATACTTCAATGCCTTTATGACATGAATTCTAGTAATTAATTATTGTGAACGTTGTACTACAACCAATGATTTATTCAAACCATATACACATGCAATAGGATCAGTGTTAAAAAAAAGCATCATACTTAAAGGTTCTTGGTCCACAGATCATGATCAAAAGGTTAAATACCTTGTTGATCTATAGGGAAAGAGTTGCAAGTTTTAATAGTTTCTTTTTACTCTGACTTAAAAAGTGGAAAAAGAAAATAATAAACAAGTAGCATTTGAATGTAAGCACAATAAGTTTCAAGAGCCAAACTTATGTTCATCTACAAGTAATTTACCTTCACTTGAGAACCATGGGGAATTGCTGGTGAACCATAAGCACTATTAGCCAAAATATCTCCCAGACACCAAACTCATTCTATTAAAAAACAATTAATATTTGTAGAATTAAACACTAGATGTTATTTAAATATAGAAATAAACAATAGATCACTGCCAGTGTAAATCAACACAGCTATCTAAGCACTTAGAACACAGTCACCTTCCCATTTATACTTGAGACTACATGGCATTAAATATATGAATTAGCTGATACAATTAATTGTTACATAAGCAAGGTGACTTTTGCACTTAATTATAAAAACTTTGACAACGTCTATCTTCTTAACTTTTCTATTTGGAGCTTTTAAGAATACCAACTCCACCAGACTATACACCCAATCTTTGGTCCATTAAGAAGAATATTCATGCTCACATACATATAAAAAGATCCATGTTTACATTCAGATTTAACATTAAGCTAAGTGTTTTGACAAACCAAACTTAAATAACTTTTAACTTCTTTCGGCATGTGCATTTAGAGAACATATAAGCATTGACTTATGAACAACTGGTATTGCAAATACTACAGTTTCTTAAAGCATACATCTTAGAGCACATGGTCTGAGTCAAAGAGAAAACCAGGGAAGAATTGATTATTATGACAAATGACAATTTAAAATGGTGGAAGTCTACCTTCAACTATTGTTTCTTTTCCTCTTCAATATTAATAGAACTAAAAGAATGTTATTTTTGCAAATAATATATGAAAATCTGCAACTAAATCACTCCAGTATAAACATTTTACCAATTAAATGTTCCTTACTATGCTAATATTTCTAAAGGGTAAAACATAAATTACCTTTTATTGTGCTAGTAGCTCCTTAGGTGAATTATTTGCACAAAAGATGAAATATGTGAAAAGCAGGGATATTTTAAAGTTTCTAGATATTCTTGTTTGTTCCCTTCAAGTGTTTTTGGAATTTTCATTTTTGGCATCTTTAGTTGCTATGTTTCCATAACTCTTGGTCTACAATAAAAATTAGTTCAATTTACAACAAGCATTTTTAACAATTCTTTAGTTCATTCTACAATATCAAAACACTTAACAACTAGCAGGGAAACCTACTTATTCATGGCATATGGATTAAATTGATGCATGAAGAGAAATGATGAAGTAGTAGAGAGTTAGAAAAACATGTACAATACATAAATGTTTGGTAGGCTTCGCACACACAAGTACGTGTGCAAACTTTTTCAAAACCATTTCTACACTTAGCATCCTCATGGATCACGTAAAAAAGTATTGAAACCCCGATCCATTTACGCAACCCAGTGCAACAAATGTTGCTATAGAAGAGACAGGGGACTTAAAGCAGACATCTTAATTTTGGAACAAATAAATGATTATAAGTCGAAGGAAGCTCAATGTGACTCAAAGAAGAGTTATAGAACATACATCTTCACCAATGGTGACAACCTCAGGATATAGCCCATGAATCATATGATTAACCAGCATCAGATAGACAACAGCATCTACATCAGTTGCATATCCGAAGTACTCATTGTAGTTTCCAATAATTGCTACCCACAGCAAGTTCAAGAAAACAAAGGTTAAGCTGGGATAATACATTATAAAGATGCAATGACACTAAAATCCTTTAGTCATCAAGAGAATTTAGTTAAAAAACAAACATAGAGAAATGATGCTTCACCACTTACAAGATCCAAATGTTCCATCAGTTCTACTTCTCTATATAACATAAAGTCAAAACTGTGATAATTAACATCTGAACATGCGAGTAACTTATTATATAACACCAAGCAAAATAGAAAATCTGCAAACTCACTCAGACATTACCTGCAACCCATGATGGGTGTAGATCATTGAAGTCACAACATCAAATCTGAACCTATCAAACTTGTATTCTTCCAGCCACCATCTTGCATTTGAAAGAAGAAACCTTTGTACCTAAAGCACCAAGTAAAAATTAATATTTACACACACTAGGATGGAAGCCAAAATCTTTCAACAAGCTATTGTTTAAGAGAAGTTTCAGTAGAAGTACATACTTCCCAGCTTCCATAATTAAAAGGGCGAGAATCCCACATCCAGTGGTGACCCTTTGACCCCGAGTGGAAGTAATGAGCATCAGTTCCATCAAACACGTTCAATCCATCTAACACATTATTAGATGCATGGCTGTATTGGTCAAACATCAGTTAGATACAAAGATGGATGACAAAATTAATTAATAACTTAATTTAACTGAAGAATAAAAATTAACTGAAACTTATAGCAAAAGATTACTTACTTAAAGCAACAGAGCAAATACTTGAATAAAAATTTTCTACAACTTAGAAAGGAATTTAACATTAACAACATGCAAAAGATAAAAACTTTCATTGTAAACAATACAGTAAGATTCCATTTGGTAGTTGTTTTAGCTTTTTGTTTCCAGAAGTAGAAAGTTCATTTGGGTAGAAAAGACAATAATACTATAAAAGAATTAAAAATAAAAAATATAATTTCTTGTAGAACAAAATACTACGATTCTTCTTTTAATAGAACAATTATACTGCAAATTCTATTGCATTTAATCATATATATTTTCAAACAACTATGACTTTGCTTTCTCCTTTTTAGGTTGGTTCTTCAGAAACCTTTTAGGAAGCCAAAAGCAACTAGTAAAAACATAGTAAGAGTAAGGACCAATAACAGCCTAAATTCTCATGGCCATATTTGCATCAAGTCTACTGGAAGAATGACCATACAGTCTAACAAGAAAAAAGGAAGAAAAAGAGTATATTTTCATTTTTGGTACGAAAAAGCTAGGAAAAACCGTTTGCACAAAAACTACAACAACAAATAAAGCTAAAGGATGTGTTTCTAGAAATGATATTCTCCTGGAAGTCCAATTATTACCTGTGCACAATATCCATAATAACAAGTAGACCCAACTTATGAGCCCTATCTATCAATGACTTAAGATCATCAGGGGTTCCAAAACAACTGCTTGGTGCAAAAAAGTTTGCCACATGACACCTACAACATATTAAATGCAACTTGTTAAAAGTAGAAGAGGTTAGTTTCCATAACCAAAACTAAATTCTGAAGAAATATTTCTGTTTACATCCAAAACATAACATTTTAGTACAAGTTAACAAACATAAATAGCAACAAATAAAGATGAGCTGATATTTTGATGGAGATAATGCCCAAATCTAACATAATCTGAGTGCTCTTGAACAACCATGATTTGAACAGCATTATCTCCAAGTCTTTTAATGCGGGGAAGCACATCATCTCTAAAGTTGGCATAAGTGTTAATTATTGGCTCCTGATCTTAGAGTTGATAATATTAAGAAAACTAGGAAATGGATTAACCATACCAAAGTGTACCATGAAAGATAAAGACTGAAGGTGTTTGTGGGACAAATTTTCTTTGAATGACAGTATGATGAAAACTAGAGATAAATTTCAGTTTAATTGCAAATTTAGGCTTCTTAATGGGTTTTAGAAATGGGTGAAGAATCATAATGAAATGCAATCAAACCAACTTCTATGTTATTGATTTGAAACTGCTATTTAAGATATTTCTATACACAAAGCAGTTAACAGAGACCCAAGTCACTAGCTGTTAGGCATTTGCATTATCATTAACTAAAGTAATACTCATTATTTAGTATAATCCAAATGGAAGAACTTCCTTTAACCAAAGAACACGAAAAGTAGGCCGTATACACTTACGTGGCTTTTTGCTAACTTAATTTGACAGATTTTCTCTTTAAGAGAGGCCACCCTGCCTATGGGATGTAGGAAAGCTCCGTTTCAAAATTTACAAGCCTTTCCAGACAGCTATACTGTTTGATGCCCTTAAAGATGTTCAATGCAAGTCAAAATCTCTCTCTATCTTCCTTTTTTTTTTTTTTTTTTTTGGGGGGGGGGGGTAAAATTGATAGTTTAAATACATATATTAAGATAAGTTTTCTTGTAAAATGTATTGTCTTATAAAACCTCCTACTTTACTTTTTAGTCTCAAAACCTTGCAAGAACACTTCATAGGAAGGGTTGAAAGAAATAGCATAAAAAATATGATCCCACACATGATAGCATTTAGTGAAGCTTTTTATCAAACTTAAGGTTTCCTCTTTTAAGATTAAATAAATCAAGGAAATGCAATTCAGTGCAGAGACAAAAGAGTTGAATAACAATTTGCTACATGCAAGGGAAAGGAAGACGCATACCATGCTACTCATTCCAACATATGATTCATAGACTTAAGTGATTTTGGTCTTTTTGGCTAGTGGTGTTTGAATACATACTTTTCCTATTACAGTATAAAAATCATTAGTCAGGTTAGAGAGTACAAAAATTTGAGATAAGACATATATTACAGACTAAACTAAGTTGACTGTGCTGTGCAGTGATTAAACTTGAACAAGCGAGAACACAATTTAAAAACTGACTTTATATATGAAAAAGAACCAATCAAAATTGTTTTCTTAAAAACCCTTTAAGGGCAGTGATGTTAATATTAACATTATAAAGGAAGACGTTCATCAAAACAACCTACTCTAAGATGAATAAGAAATTCATTATTTGTGTGCAGGCATGCATGCATGCTTTTGTCTATGTATCTTCACACACATGTAGTCATTTTAAAATTATCATAAACATTAGTTGGTATTTCTGATTTTCCCCAAGCTCCAAATATTTCAGCTGCTTATAGTTTGAAAAGAATAAGTTATCTAATCTTTCCAACAAAACCAAAAGAGCAAATAGCCACCAACTATACCTCTTTTGGCGAATCATAGTATATTCCGTTGTATGGGATTTCACCTAGTGCTTGAACATAGAACTTGATCCAAGCAAGAATGGAGTCTTTAATCCCAGATGGAGTTTCCATACGAATCTACAATTATATGGTCAAAAACTTAAGATGTACAAATGGAAAAAGAGGTTTGGATGAACGATAATTGACATGATCATAACAGTCCACCAGAAAAATGGATTTTTTTCATCTTCATCTTTTCTTTTTTACTCCCTTCCTTTTAGGACGGGAGTTAGTTGGATTTGAACTCAGCTACCTTGAATAATTTTGCTTGACTTGGAGACCACCCCACTAAATACTTCAATGCCTTTATGTCATGAATTCTAGTAATTAATTATTGTGAAGGTTGTAGTACAATCAATGATTTAGTCAAACCATATACACATGCAATAGGATCAGTGTTAAAAAAAAGGATCATACTCTAAGGTTCCTGGTCCACAGATCATGATCAAAAGGTTAAATACCTTGTTGATCTACAGGGAAAAAGTTGCAAGTTTTTATAGTTTCTTTTTACTCTGACTTAAAAAGTGGAAAAAGGAAATAATAAACAAGTAGCATTTGAATGTAAGCACAATAAGTTTCAAGAGCCAAACTTATGTTCATCTACAGGTAATTTACCTTCACTTGAGAACCAAGGGGAATTGCTGGTGAATCGTCAGCATTATTAGGCCAAAAGATCTCCCAGACACCAAACTCGTTCTGTTAAAAAACCATTAATATTTGTATAATTAAACACTAGATGTTATTTAAATATAGAAATAGACAACAAATCACTACCAATGTAAATCAACACAGCTTTCTAAGCACTTAGAACACAGTCACCTTCCCTTTTATACTTGAGACTGCATGGCATTAAATATATGTATTAGCTGATACAATTAATTGTTACATAAGCAAGGTTGGCACTTAATTATAAAAACTTTGATAACGTTTATCTTCTTAACTTTTCTACTTGGAGCTTTTAAGAATATCAACTGCACCAAACTATACACCCAATCTTTGGGCCATTAAGAAGAATATTCATGCCCACATACATATAAAAAGATCCATGTTTACATTCAGATTTAACATTAAGCTAAGTGTTTTGACAAACCAAACTTAAATAACTTTTAACTTCTTTCAGCATGTGCATTTAGAGAAGATAATCATTGACTTATGAACAGCTGGTATTGCAAATACTACAGTTTCTTAAGGCATACTTCTTAGAGCACATGGGTCTGAGTCAAAAAGAAAAGCAGTGGAGAATTGATTATTATGACAGATGACATTTTAAGATGGTGGAAGTCTACCTTCAACTATTGTTTCTTTTCCTTTTCAAAATTAATAGAACTTAAAGAATGTTATTTGTGCAAATAATATATGAAAATCTGCAACTAAATCACTCCAATATAAACATTTTATCTATTAAATGTTCCTTACTGTGCTAATATTTCTAAAGGGTAAAACATAAATTACCTTTTATTTTGCTAGTAGCTCTTTAGGTGAATTATTTGCACAAAAGATGAAATATGTGAAAAGCAAGGATATTTTAAGATTTCTAGAGATGCTTGTTTGTTCCCTTCAAGTGTTTTTGGAATTTTCATTTTTGGCATCTTTAGTTACTATGTTTCCAGAACTCTTGGTCTACAATAAAAATTAGTTCAATTTACAACAAGCATTTTTAACAACTCTTTAGTTCATTCTACAATATCAAAACACTTAACTACTAGCAAGGTAACCTACTTATTCATGGCATATGGATTCAATTGATGCATGAAGAGAAGTGATGAAGCAGTAGAGAATTAGAAAAACATGTACAATACACAAATGTTTGGTAGGCTTCACACACACAAGTACGTGTGCAAACTTTTTCAAAACCATTTCTACACTTAGCATCCTCATGGATCACATAAAAAAGTATTGAAACCCCATTCCATTTATGCAACCCAATTCAACAAATATTGCTGTAGAAGAGACAGCGGACTTAAAGCAGACATCATAATTCTAGAATAGATAAATGATTATAAGTCGAAGTATGCTCAATGTGACTCAAAGAGGAGTTATAGAACATACATCTTCACCAATGGTGACAGCCTCAGGATATAGCCCATGAATCATATGATTAACCAGCATCAAATAGACAACAGCATCTACATCAGTTGCATTTCTGAAGTATTCATTGTAGTTTCTAGTAAATGCTACCTACAGCAAGTTCAAGAAAACAAAGGTTAAGCCAGGATAATACATTATAAAGATGCAATGACACTAAAAACCTTTAGTCCTCAAGAGAATTTAGCTAAGAAACAAACATAGAGAAATGATGTTTCACCGCTTACAAGAACCAAATGTTACATCAGTTCTTCTTCTCTATATAACATAAAGTCAAAACTTTGATAATTAACATCTAAACATGTGAGTAACTTATTATATAACACCAAGCAGAATAGAAAATCTGCAAACTCACTCAAATATTCATTACAACCCATGATAGGTGTACATCATTGAAGTCACAACATCAAATCTGAACCCATCAAACTTGTATTCTTCCAGCCACCATCTTGCATTTGAAAGAAGAAACCTTTGTACCTAAAGCAACAACTAAAAATTAATATTTACAAACAATAGGATGGAAGGAAGCCAAAATCTTTCAACTAGCTATTGTTTAAGAGAAGTTTCAATAGAAGTACCAACTTCCCAGCTTCCACAATTAAAAAGGCAAGGATCCCACATCCAGTGGTGACACTTTGACCCTGAGTGGAAGTAATGAGCATTGGTTCAATCAAACATGTTCAATCCATCTAACACATTATTAGATGCATGGCTGTACTCATCAAACATCAGTTAGACACAAAGATGGATGACAAAATTAATTAATAACTTAATTTAACTAAAGAATAAAAATTAACTGAAACTTATAGCAAAAGATTACTTACTCAAAGCAATAGAGCAAATACTTGAATAAAAATTTGCTACAGCTTAGAAAAGAATTTAACATTAACAACATGCAAAAGATAAAAAACTTTCATTGTAAACAATACAGTAAGATTCCATTTGGTAGTTGTTTTTGCTACTAGCTTTTTGCTTCCAGAAGTAGAAAGTACATTTGGGTAGAAAAGACAATAATACTTTAAAAGAATTAAAAATAAAAAATATAATCTCTTGTAGAACAAAATACTATGATTCCTCTTTTAATAGAACAATTATACTACAAATTCTATTGCATTTAATCATATATATTTTCAAACAATTATGACTTTGCTTTCTCCCTTTTAGGTTTGTTCTTTAGAAACCTTTTAGGAAGCCAAAAACAACTAGAAAAAAAATAGTAACAGTAATGACCAATAACAGCCTAAATTCTCATGGCCATTTTTGCATCAAGTCTATTGGAAGAATGACCATACAGTCAAAGCAAGAAAAGAAGAAGAAAAAGAGTTTATATTTTCATTTTTGGTACGAAAAAGCTGGGAAAAATCGTTTGCACAAAAACTGTAACAGCTAATAAAGCTAAAGGGTGTGTTTCTAGAAATGATATTCTCCTGCAAGTCCAATTATTACCTGTGCACAATATCCATAAGAACAAGTAGACCCAACTTGTGAGCCTTATCTATCAATGACTTAAGATCATCAGGGGTTCCAAAACGACTACTTGGTGCAAAGAAGTTTGTCGCATGATACCTGCAACATATTAAATGCAACTTGTTAAAAGTAGAAGAGGTTAGTTTCCATAACCAAAACTGAATTTTGAAGAAATATTTCTATTTACATCCAAAACATAACATTTTAGTACAAGTTAACAAACATAAACAGTAACAAATAAAGATGAGCTGATATTTTGATGGAGATAATACCCAAATCTAGCATAATACGAGTGCTCTTGAATAGCCATGATTTGAACAGCATTATATCCAAGTCTTTTAATGTGGGGAAGCACATCATCTCTAAAGTTGGCATATGTGCTAATTATTGGCTCCTGCATCTCAGAGTTGATAACATTAAGAAAACTAGGAAATGGATTAACCATATCAAAATGTAGCATGAAAGATAAAGACTGAAGGTGTTTGTGGGACAAATTTTCTTTGAATGACAGTATGATGAAAACTAGAGATAAATTTTGGTTTAATTGCAAATTTGGGCTGCTTAATGGGTTTTAGAAATGGGTGAAGAATCATAATAAAATGCAATCAAACCAACTTCCATGTTATTGATTTGAAACTGTTATTTAAATATAAAAAGAGACAATAAATCACTGCCAATGTAACTCGACACACATGTTTACATTCAGATTCAACATTAAGCTAAGTGTTTTAACAAACCAAACTACATAACTTTTAACTTCTTTCAGCATGTGCATTTAGAGAAGATATAAGCATTTACTTATGAACGGCTGGTATTGCAAATACTACAGTTTCTTAAGGCATACATCATAGAGCACATTGTTCAGAGTCAAAGAGAAAAGCAGGGGAGACAGTAGCTCATTAAAAGCAACACAAATGATATGTAGTTCATCAATACATACAAAATTGCAAGAAAGCTGCCTCAGAAACAAAGTGCGGAGTTACTGATATTTTGACAGCACCAACTCCATCTTGTGACTGCATTATTTATGTCATGTATAGAAGGAGAAGATTCAGAAAGCAATCAAAGAAAATCACTTGTAGGTGCACCTACTAAAGTATTGCTCAATTATTATGAACTTCACTTAATGTCAAGTAACCCATCAATGGCAGATCAGTTCTTACAGACATGGAAAAGATCAATTCAATGCACGAGAAAGCATAACATACCCGACTCATAATATCTACATTAGGGTTCCAATTGTTAAAATTTCCAATCAATGCTGCTGACTGAAAAAGAAAATGCAGTAAAATAATCACAAAAATTGAAGAGAAAACAAAACACCTAGAAGTTAATAGGACTTTTTTGATTGCATAGAAGTTAGTAAGATTAATGGTTAAAATCTCAAAATGTTAAAATGATGCATAACAAACCCTAACTCCTGGTGTCCACTCCCTGTAAGTTATTCCTGTCTCACTGAAAGCTAGATGAGATTATATAAAAAAACAGCAATCTCTAAAGTTGGCATATGTGCTTATTGGCTCCTGCATCTCAGAGTTGATAATATTAAGAAAACCAGGAAATGGATTAACCATATCAAAATGTAGCATGAAAGATAAAGACTGAAGGTGTTCATGGGACAAATTTTCTTTGAATGACAGTATGATGAAAACTAGAGATAAATTTTGGTTTAATTGCAAATTTGGGCTGCTTAATGGGTTTTAGAAATGGGTGAAGAATCATAATAAAATGCAATCAAACCAACTTCCATGTTATTGATTTGAAACTGTTATTTAAATATAAAAATAGACAATAGATCACTGCCAATGTAACTCAACACACATGTTTACATTCAGATTCGACATTAAGCTAAGTGTTTTAACAAACCAAACTACATAACTTTTAACTTCTTTCAGCATGTGCATTTAGAGAAGATATAAGCATTTACTTATGAACGGCTGGTATTGCAAATACTACAATTTCTTATGGCATACATCATGGAGCACATTGTTCAGAGTCAAAGAGAAAAGCAGGGGAGACAGTAGCTCATTAAAAGCAACACAAATGATATGTAGTTCATTAATACATACAAAATTGCAAGAAAGCTGCCTCAGAAACAAAGTGCAGAGTTACTGATATTTTGACAGCACCAACTCCATCTTGTGACTGCATTATTTATGTCATGTATAGAAGGAGAAGATTCAGAAAGCAATCAAAGAAAATCACTTGCAGGTGCACCTACTAAAGTATTGCTCAATTATTATGAACTTCACTTAATGTCAAGTAACCCATCAATGGCAGATCAGTTCTTACAGACATGGAAAATATCAATTCAATGCATGAGAAAGCATAACATACCCGACTCATAATATCTACATTAGGGTTCCAATTGTTAAAATTTCCAATCAATGCTGCTGACTGAAAAAGAAAATGCAGTAAAATAATCACAAAAATTGAAGAGAAAACAAAACACCTAGAAGTTAATAGGACTTTTTTGATTGCATAGAAGTTAGTAAGATTAATGGTTAAAATCTCAAAATGTTAAAATGATGCATAACAAACCCTAACTCCTGATGCCCACTCCCTGTAAGTTACTCCTGTCTCACTGAAAGCTAGATGAGATTATATAAAAAACGAGCAATCTCTAAAGTTGGCATATGTGCTAATTATTGGCTCCTGCATCTCAGAGTTGATAATATTAAGAAAACTAGGAAATGGATTAACCTTATCAAAATGTAGCATGAAAGATAAAGACTGAAGGTGTTTGTGGGACAAATTTTCTTTGAATGACAGTATGATGAAAACTAGAGATAAATTTTGGTTTAATTGCAAATTTGGGCTGCTTAATGGGTTTTAGAAATGGGTGAAGAATCATAATAAAATGCAATCAAACCAACTTCCATGTTATTGATTTGAAACTGTTATTTAAATATAAAAATAGACAATAGATCACTGCCAATGTAACTCAACACACATGTTTACATTCAGATTCAACATTAAGCTAAGTGTTTTAACAAACCAAACTACATAACTTTTAACTTCTTTCAGCATGTGCATTTAGAGAAGATATAAGCATTTACTTATGAACGGCTGGTATTGCAAATACTACAATTTCTTAAGGCATACATCATGGAGCACATTGCTCAGAGTCAAAGAGAAAAGCAAGGGAGACAGTAGCTCATTAAAAGCAACACAAATGATATGCAGTTCATCAATAGATATAAAATTGCGAGAAAGCTGCCTCAGAAACAAAGTGCGGAGTTACTGATATTTTGACAGCACCAACTCCACCTTGTGACTACATTATTTATGTCATGCATAGAAGGAGAAGATTCAGAAAGCAATCAATGAAAATCACTTGTAGGTGCAACTACTAAAGTATTGCTCAATTATTATGAACTTCACTTAATGTCAAGTAACCCATCAATGGCAGATCAGTTCTTACAGACATGGAAAATATCAATTCAATGCACGAGAAAGCATAACATACCCGACTCATAATATCTACATTAGGGTTCCAATTGTTAAAATTTCCAATCAATGCTGCTGACTGAAAAAGAAAATGCAGTAAAATAATCACAAAAATTGAAGAGAAAACAAAACACCTAGAAGTTAATAAGACTTTTTTGATTGCATAGAAGTTAGTAAAATTAATGGTTAAAATCTCAAAATGTTAAAATGATGCATAACAAACCCTAACTCCTGGTGCCCACTTCCTGTAAGTTATTCCTGTCTCACTGAAAGCTAGATGAGATTATATAAAAAAAGAGCAATATCAGCTTATCATAAAACAACTTCTAAGACCAAAAAAAAAAAAACATGAATGGAGAATAACGTTTTTACTAAAAATTAAAGTTAACAAGATAGCTATTAAGCAATGTAATACAAAGAAATGATAAAGGAAACAAGGAGAAGACATTCACAAATAAATAAATAAATAAAATAAACATATAAAAGTGAAATAATAGAGAAAGAACTAATTCTAAGGGCTTTAATAAAATTCTCAATTTTTTCTTGCACCAAAAAACCAAATATTTGCTCCACACTTTGTTAAGCATCAAGGAACTAATTTCTTTCTTAGATTGTTCTACCTAAATTTTAAACATATAAAAATAAAAGATCTAGAAAATCATGTACATTATTCCCACACAAATCAATCACAAGAATATTCCAACACTAATTTTATTTAATTGAAAATTGCTCATTTGAATTGGAAAGAGTAATAAATCAAAACAAATTACATTTAGCGTAAAAAGCAATAACATGTAACCATGGGAGCTACAATTAATATGGAACATTATAGTTATGAAAAATAAGCACATGCTAACGATTAGATATTTGGAAGAATGGTAACCTACATGTGAAGTCGAGCTTCTCATAGCCAAGAAAAAATGCCTCCAAACTACCTTCATACTTATCAATTTCTTATAATATTTTCTTTTACTGTACATACCTCTAATTAGATAAAATATACAAAATAATAAAAATGTCAGTAGCACATACCTTACCTACAACATCATTAGACAATTCCATATTCATTTATCACTTTGCTAAATACAAACATTGTAAGAGGGTCGGGTCAGGAGCATCAAACCTGAGTTTTCCGTTTTTTGTATCAAATGCAACATTTTCTCTCCAAAAAAGACACAACCGGCCACTCTCCCCTAACCCAGATCCCGGCGACGGTAGCCGACCCGGCCGCCGTTCACCGCCTCCGTTCGGCGTCAGTTGACTCCAATATTTCAGTCGTGGACTCCTCTCTTCCTTCTTGTCTCAGATTCAGCCTCTGTTTTTCGCAAATCACCTCATAATAGCTTAGATCTGAAACTTTAAGCCGAAATTTTAAACCGCCGTTCACCCTCTTCTCGCCGTCCGGTCGTCCTGAAACCAAAGGATGTTGTTTCTCCCCTTCCATCCTTCCTTTCTACCGGTTCAGATCATCCAAAAGTGTCCTCGCCCGCGCTGACCTCCATACGCCGCCGTCGCTCCCACCGCCCAAAAAAATAGCTCTTTTCTCTCCTTTCCCAAAATCTTAAAAATACTCTCCCAAATCACTCATAAAAACAAAAAAAAATGCCATGACCGAAAGCCGCTTTTCATCCTCAACGGGCCCTTTTCTGCTTCTTTTTTTTTTTTCCCGATGGATTCCTCAATAGAGGACTGTGGTTGTCTGCAATTTTTTTTTTTGGCTTTGTTGTCTTGGTTTTTTTATTTTTTGCTTTTGGCTTTGACAGTTGCTATTTATTTGTTGGCAGTTTCGATGGCTATCTCAGTAGGGCTGTGGGTGGTGGGTAGGTGGGAGATGGGAGCTGTTCCTTGGGGGGGGGGGGGGGGGTAGTTGGGAGATCGGTGGGGTTGGGTTGGTGATCGGCTGGCAAAGGAAAGGGAATGGGATGGTGGTACACATGGTTGCCGGTGGAGGCAATGGCTTGTTGGATTTTTGGCATTTGCCTTCTTCGTCCAAAAATTGGCCTCCAGAAAAAAATGCCTTTCAAAAGTTTTTTCAAAAAAGATTGGCCTCCTCTCTTGCCTCAATTTTTCGCCAGATCCAGTTCAAATCCCCAATTTTTTTAGATTTGAGAAACACTTTAATTCAAATTTTCGATTCTATGAGATTTGAGAAAGACTTTACAATTTTTGTGCTGGCAAGTTAGACAACAATACAGTGGGCAATCGGCTTGAATTCAACAGTGGAATTATTTGAATTTTGATTGTTGAGACTTTTCAAGCTTTTTGTTTTTTTTTTTTTATTATTATTATTATTTTAACTTTTTTTAAGAAATTAAAATTAAAAAATAAAATAATAAGAATTCAAAATAAGATAGGCTACAGTGTTTGTGCTCTCTCAAATAATCTGGATAAAATAATTTTAAATCCAAATTAATTAGAATGAGATTTAATTTGTTCAATTTATTTGATGTTTAATAAATTAGAAATACTTATTGAGATAATTATTAATGATAATATTTTTTAAATCGAGTAGATTCAAATAAAATAAAAATTGTTTAACAAATTATTTTGATTCAATTTTAAAATTAATCCGAACAAAATTTAATAAATACATATTTTTTGTGTCATATGAAATGAATTATTGTGTTTTGAAATTGATCGATTTATGGTTTATGTTTGGCAACAAAATAAATATTAGTTTCAATAATTTCAATTAGTCATGTAGTTGAGAATAATGTCGAGGCAAATGCAATAAAAAAATTTTTTGCAAAATGAGATAGCCCTGTTTTATTGGGTCAGCCTCAAATATTTTATATTTAGAAGATTAGCATTTGTTTTCATGTTTTGTGCTTTTAAGCAACTTTTATCCAAAGAAACAAGAACAAAACTTTAGAGTATTAAATTGTACATAGCTTGAAAAGTCACGAAGCTGTCACCTTTGAAAACTTTTTTAAAAAAATTTTCTTTCTAAGTTTGTACATAACTTTCCATTGTCTTTTTCCTTCATGCAATTTTTTGTAATATTGTGCTTTGATCAAGTCACAAACTTGGACCCTTTGAAATAGTCTATCTTGGCCAATTATATCGAATTTGTTACCTGGAATGATTTTCTATCTATGTATATTTTATTTTCATTTAGTAAAAGTTAAAGCAAAAGCTTTATTTCAATCTATGAAGAGGCAGGCCAATGATATTTTGACTGAATGTTGTATAGACCCAGATTGTAAAAGGGAATATACCTTTTTTTTTTTATAATGTAGTTAGGAAATCAAAAGCTTTACTTGTTAACAATTCTAGATATGATCATTCAATGGATCCAAAATTCAACCAATATGTCAAGTTAGGCAAAGTTTGTTCCTTCAAACATTTTCTATATCAAAATCCAATACTACTTTTAAAGGTAACTGCCCAAGAAAACACAACTGTGAAATTTAGACACAAGATTATTTTCATTGAGATTTATGGCAAGCATGGATCACTTTTGATAAAAACGGAATTTAGATGGAGATACACCTCTACATATTGCTATAAAGGCAAGTTGGAAAGAAACTAATAAAAATGAAATCATTAGCAAGTTTGAGATTCTAACAATAGTTAACAAGGAAAACAACATAGTTTTGCATGAAGCTCTCAGGAATGTTCATCTTAGAGTGGTTCAACTCTTGCTAAAGGTTGATTCTAAGTTGTCTTTTTTAGAAAATT
This sequence comes from Durio zibethinus, assembly GCF_047325235.1. Taxonomy (NCBI): domain Eukaryota; kingdom Viridiplantae; phylum Streptophyta; class Magnoliopsida; order Malvales; family Malvaceae; genus Durio; species Durio zibethinus. The sequence continues at coordinate 15,744,805 of NC_143174.1, forward strand.
TTGCTAGTGAATTACCTTTGTATCTTGCTTTCAGAAAAAGAAAGCTAGAGATAGTGAATGAAATTATGACATCAACAAATAAGTTCGTAGCTTATGGGGGTTCAGATGGCGAAACAGCTTTGCATGTTGCTGTCATTGAAAGCCATTATGGTAATTTTCATATTTGGTTCATTTTTTTTCACAAATTTCTCTTACACAACATTGTAGTTCTTACTATTTCAAAACTCTTGCAATTCTAATTTCTATACCAAAATAGAGATATTAGATTTCTGCTAAGTATTTCCCTTTGATAGTGCTTATGGTTTTCTTTATCTTAACAAATTTTTGGTGTAAATGTAAGGTATCATGCAAGCCTTCCTAAGAGCCAAACCACGTTGATCAAAGAAGTTGACCATCATGGAAGAACCTCTCTCCACTATGCATCATCTCTAAGAAACCATAAAATAGTGAAACAATTATTGGATCTTGATAATAATGTTGTATATATATTGGACAAACATGGTCACTCACCACTTCATGTTGCAGCTAGCAATGGTCATGTTAATGTTATAAGAAAGATCATTTAAAAATGTCCAGAATTTATAAAACTTCTTGATTTATGTGGGCGTAATGCTCTACATGCTGCTATCCTTAGTGGGAAAGGTAATGTCATCAAGTATATGCTAGAAACAACAGAAACAGAAAGACTCATAAACCAGCTTGATAATGTTGGAAATACGCCTTTGCATTTGGCAACTATTGGAAGGAAAATTTGGATTGTTCGATACTTGATATAGGATAAAATAGTGGATCAAAGAACCAAGAGCAAAAATGGCCAAACTGCATTTCATATTGATCATTCCATAAGAGAATCATGTCTAATAGTTCCCAAGGTAAGAAGATAATTGACTAGCTTATATTTTTTTATTAAAAAATTAGTACATAATGCACTTTTTTAATCTTGGTTGTCACTTTTAACTGTTGTTATATGCAAGACCAATTCATGCATACCATATCAAAATTTTGATCATTACTATATTGTAGAAGGCAATCTCAATTATCTAGAGAAAATTAAGCTCCCCACCTACTTGGAACATCAAAGAAGACATTCCTCCAAGCATAAACCATGAAACAGAAGATGCCAAAATGCAGTCTTACAAGCAAATGGGATAGTTCCTTAAATCATCTTCATTTAAGTACTTAAAAATTTTTATGATATAAAATATTAAATTATTATTTACAAACCCTTAAAATCAAGAAATTTGTTATAAATATATATTATAGAGCACGAAAATTGTTAACTAAATTATAATTCTAATATAATAAAAATAATTTTAATACTTTTATAGTAATAAAATTGAAATAACTATCATTATACTAAATTAAATTGGAAATATAAATTTAAGTTTGAAAAAAATAAATATAACAAAAATTTTAAATTAAAATTCTAATAAAGAATAAATATTTAATCTTTCTCTATTTTAACTTTTTTTAGAAGTTTTCTTTTAAGTTTTTTGGTTTTAGGTCATCATTTTTTTTCATTTTTTATATATTTTTTCTTTTTTTAAAAATTTTTTTAGATAATTGTTTTCTATCACAATCAAATTGAATTTTGTACTTCTTTTTCTTCTTTATTTTATGCTTTTTCTCGAGCTTTTTCTTTTAACTTTTTTTAGTGGATTTTTGTTTTCAATTTTATAAATTTGTGAAGTAATCGATCATCATTAAATTCATTTAAACTCTTGCTTTCATCTATTTGCTATTGAAAATTTAAATTCTTTATTTTGATTTGAAACCATATTGTTATAAAGTTTTTGTTGCTTCAAATAAAGTAAATACATAATGTTTTCTTTTTCATGATCACTTACTTCTGTTTTTGATTGGTACTTATTTATGTTATATAAATCATTTTGTAGTTTAATTTTATAGTAAAAAAATGCATACTTACATGAATTTTACTAATTAAAAAATATTAATTTATAAACATATTCTAAAACGAAGATTTTAAGCAATCAAGAACTATTATTATCTTGATATAATCATCAATGATGTTTATTTATATATTTACAAGGGATATTGATTAAAACTACTTTTAATATCGAAAATTGATTTCTTAAAAAGCCATTAAATATGCATAACTTATTAAAATATGTTATAATAAGGGTTTAAATAACACACTTTACTTAAAAGGTATATTTTATCATAATCAAATAGTATTTTTATGTTGTTCTTTAAATATTGAAATACATTTCTCAATTAATTTTTGTTCAATATTATTATTGTTTGTTAAATAATGAAATATAAAAATTCTAAAATTAATAGATATGACCTATTTTAGATAAATATCAAAAGATATTATTATATCTTGAAGTTTAACTATATTTTAAATCTTAGACTTTAAAATTGATAATGAATATATTTTTAATATTTGAACTCTTTTTTAATTAAAATGGAGTAATTTCTTTATTTGACGAACACTTAATTATATGTCTAGTATAAGTCATATAAAAAAATCATTATTTAACTGATATTGTTATAAAATTATAATTTATAGAATTCGTACTATTATTAATATTAATAAATCATATATTTTAATTGAAAATATTATGTACTTGAGAAAATAACTTATAGGTAATTTTTCTATGGTGTTTTCTAATAAGTTTAGACTCATTATTTGTTTTTTTCATTTTAAAAGTATCTTTAAAGACAATAATTTTTTTTTATAGTTGCTATTAGTGTTATAAAGGTACCACGTAATAGAACAATTTATTTTTAGTAAAGACATAGCATTAATCTAGTTACAATTAATTTATTATCAAGTAGATGATCGATGACATTCAAATTTAGATAAAGTCATTTCAAATTGTCACTTCAAAAATTGATTTTTTTCAATAAAATTATGTCGTTATAGTAATTGGTACATGAATATTGTTTTAATCATTTATATATGTATACAATATCCACAAATATTTGTAATTCAATACTTTAATATTAATGGCAATAAATATAATTTTTTAAATGAATCAAATATGTTACACATATTTAAAAAAATATAGCTCTATATCAATATTCAACCAAAACGCAAAAAAAATTACTAAGTTAGCAATGATTTATTACTATATATTATCAATAATTTACAACTTAGTTATATCACTAATTTACTATTAAAATATGAATAATTTATTATTAAGTTATCCATACTTTACTACTAAACTAAAATTGATTTATTATAAGTTATCATTAATTTATTATTATCACTGATTTATAATTAAATTATAATTGATTTATCATTAAGTTATTAATAAATTACGACTAAGTTAACACTGATTTATTATTATAAATAATTTATTTATAAGTTTTGACTTCACTCTTGCTAGTAACCAGAGTTTAATTATTAAAAACTTCAAATATAAAAAAATTATCACCAATTGACAGTTAAGTTATCACTAATTTATTACTATGTTATTAGTGATTTATTTTAAATTATCAATGATTTACTATTAAGTTATGGATGATTTACTACTAAGTTATTGATAATTTATTATAAAGTTATAACTAATTTTCTATGACGTTATCGATAATTTACTATAAAATTATTAATGATTAACTAATTTATTACTAAATTATCATTGATATACAACTAAATTATAAGTGATTTATTAGTATGTTATTAGTAATTTACTACTAAATTCAATGATTTACTACTACATTATTATGCATTTACTAATTACCATTAATCTATTACTAACTTTTTAATAATTAGCTATTAAGTTATCAATTGAATTACTACTAAGTTATTTATGATTTACTATTAATTTATCAATGAATTAGAATATATGAGATAATTTTCTTTTTATATAATAACATCATTGTTTCATTCAAATTTAGAATTTTTTTACTAAATTTTTTTAATCAATTTGTCATAAAACAAATGTTTTTGTTTATATAAGTTTGTTTGGAATAAAAAAAAACTAAACTATTAATATTTCAAAAATTAATAAGAGATTAAAAAAATAAATTTGTTTATCAAACCAATTCAAATAGTTATGACTATTTGAGTAATTATTTCTTTTAAATTGTTATGACTTTTTATTTTGTTATAAAACAATAGTTTCTGTTCATACAAGTTTATTCATATTAAAATAATATTAATTTATTAATATTTCAATAATTAATAAGTAAAAATTTAAAAAATAAATATGTTTACCATACTAAATCAAATAGTCATTACTATTTGAATAACTATTTATTTCAAATCTATGAACTTTTGTTTTGTCATTAAAAATTATTTCAGTTCAGATAAGCTTATTTGAAATAAACAATATTAAGTTATATATATTTCGAACATTAATAATTAAGAGATTTAAAAAATGATTTTTGATCATACAAGTTTATTCGAAATAAAATAATATTAATTTATTAATCTTTCAAAAATTAATAAGAGTTTTAAAGAATAAATCTGTTTACCGAACCAATTTAAATAGTTATGACTATTTGAATAATTGTATACTTTAAATCGTTATAACCTTTTATTCTGTCATAATTTAAAATTTAAGTAATAAACAATTTTTATTTATTCTGTTAATTATCTATTTTAAATAAATTAATTATTAGATAATATAATCATCAAATATTACTAATTTAATACTATACTATTCTAATCTAGTATAATTATAATTATAATATTACAAAAGGATTAAGCTATTATATTTATTATTAGAAAAGTTAATTACTAATAATTAATATTATTTAGAATAATTTAATAATATATTTGATAAATATACAATAATTGATAATATTGTTAAGATACAAAAGTAATAATATTTATGTATCAAATAAATTAAATCTATTATATTAAACTTGTTTGATATTATATTAATTATATTAATTATTTAATTTTTAGTTATACATTATAAAAATAATTTATAAATAGTTATTAATAAGACAATTAATAAGTAAAAGATTTAAAAAATAAATATATTTATCAAATAAATTCAAATCGTTATGACTATCTGAATAATTATTTATTTCAAATTCTTATGACTTTTTTGTTTTGTCATAAAATAATTGTTTTCATCCATACGAGCTTATTCGGATTAAAATAATATTGATTTATTAATATTTCAACAATTAATAAGTAAAAGATTTAAAAAAAATAAGTTTATCAAACAAGTTCAAATAGTCATGACTATTTGAATAATTATTTACTTCAAATCATTGTAGCATTTTTTTTTGTAATAAAACAATTGTTTCGATTCATGTTAGCTTATTTGAAATAAAATAATATTAAGTTATTAATATTCCAAAAATTAAAAAGTAAGAGAATTAAAAAAATAAATCTATTTATCGAACAAGTTCAAATAGTTATAACTATCTTAATAATTATCTATTTCAAAACATTACAACATTTTGTTTTGTCATAAAACAATTGGTTCTATTCATTCAAGCTTATTTCAAGTAAAATAATATAAATTTATTAATGTTCCAAAAATTAATAAGTAAAAATTTTAAAAAAAAATTTATTTAAAAATTAATGTTCCAAAACCAATTGTTTCTATTTATACAAAATTATTTAGAATAAAATAATACTATTTTATTACTATTTTGAAAATTAATAAGAGATTTAAAAACTAAATCTCTTTACCGAACTAATTCAAATAGGTATGACTATTTGAATAATTATCTATCTCCAATTGTTATGATTTTTGTTTTGTCCTAAAACATTTAATTTCTATTCAACAAGCTTATTTAGAGTAACATATTGCTAAATTAATAATATTCTAAATACATTTATTTTTTAAAATCCTTACTTATTAATGTTTAGGATATAATAATATGTAAATTAAATAAAAAAATAATTTTCAAAATATTATTAACTATTTTAAATAATATTTACTATTATAAACAACAATTATATATTATTTATTTCAATTAATATATAGTACTATATAATTAGTAAAATTAATTTAAAATTTAAGTAATAAACAATTATTTATTTATTCTATTAATTATCTATTTTAAATAAATTAATTATTTGATAATATATATTCATTAATTATAATATATTTATATTATTAATTTTTTATTAAATACTAATTATTAATAAATAGTATATATTTAGTATATAATATAATTATTATTTATAAGTAAAATATTTCCTTTAATTTATAATAGTTATAACAATTAATGAATTTGTTATATATATAATAATTAAATAAATTATTTAACTATAATTATCTATTTAGTATTATAAAAGCTTATAATATTTATAACAATATTATATATATAATTTATAATTTATTATTCATAAATTAGTTGAGTATTAATTAATTTAAATAATTTTAATATTATTTAAAATTAATAATAATATTAATTAATTATTATAATTAACGATACTGATTTAATTAAAAAATATTTTTAATTATTAATTGTTTTAAAAAGATTAAATCTAATTATCTTTAATTATAATTAAAAATTAAGAATAATTAAATCATTATTAAACAATTCAGTAAATAAGATTATTTAAATACATTATAATGATATGTTTCCATTATTACATAAGTAAAATATATTACTACTAATAATATATTATTTAATATATAAAAATAAATATATATTAATTACACATTATCTTTAATTATATATTAATAATTTAACAAAAATTAATGTTTATTAAATAATTTATAATAATTAATATTATTATATTTGTAGTAATGGGTAATAATAAATTAGCATTTAAAAAATAATTTAAAATATTATCCCTAATTTTTTTCCCAAAATTATAAATTTAATATTATAATTTATTATTACCCATTACTATAAATATAATAATATTAATTATTATAAATTATTTAATAAATAATTATAACTTAAATATATATAATAATATAAATATAATTATTAATCGATTATACATATTATTAAATATAATAATAAAATTATAGTAATTATACAAACCAAAACAAGGTTCAGGAGTTCCATTACATGTGAGGAAGGTTATAGCATCCCCACATGCCCATCTTAAGTTTAATGGTTTTAAAATTTTATGTTAAATATTGAAAATAATTCTTAAGATTCTTCATCAATCTGATAGAATTCGAAAAATATTTCTTCACCTCAGGAGTATTCAAAGATCCCATTTGTTTCCTTGAAAATGCTCTATCATTGAAAAAAAGGTTTAATTATTATTTTTTTTATTGAAAATATATCTAATCATTCAACCATTTAGGCCAAATTAGAAATATTTTCTCTTTTGAATTTCTAAATTTTCCACAATTTGGGCTTATTTAGAAATTCTTTTTCTTTTATTTTATTTCTTTGTTGGATTTCTAAATTTTCCACCATTTGGGCCTATTAAAAAATTCTTCTTTTTATTTATTTATTTTATTTTTCTCTTTTTTTTTGTTTGAAAATAAATATTAATTATTATTAAAACTTTATCTAAATTATTCCACTTTTCGGGACAAATTTAGATAAAATTTCTCACTTAAGAATTTTATAAAAATTTATCATTTGAAATTTCTATAAATTCCATCTTTGGATAATTAATATTTATTCCTAAAAGTTATTTTTTTATTTTTTTAAAATTTAATCATGCAAAATAATAAGAAAAAAACATATAAATAAAAAATATAAAAATAAAAAAAATGGCTCGGCTGGAGCAGCTCAAATTCGACTTGGCTCGAGAGATCAACTGATGCACAGGTCAAAAGCGGGTTGTACTCAGATCGGGTTGGTCCGAATAGAAATGTGCGGATCTTCGGGGTCTCCTAATGCCAAAACAACATCGTTTTGCAGTAGTATAAAAGGTTAATTTAGATATTTTTTTCACCAAATTTCCTTTCTCCCTCTCTCTAGAAAATCGAAGAACTCTACTTGAATCTTCATCAAATTTTGGAAAAAGTCATCAAAATCTAGGTAGGTTTGCCGGACATTCACTAAAAAATTCAAGCTGGCTGAAATCTTCAACTGGATTCTGGGATGCTTGCCGAAAAATTCAACTGGCACCGAAAAATTTCGTTGGAATATGAAATTTCTAAAAAAATCATTTTTTTTAAACCAAAAAAACTCCCAAATTTTTTTTTTGCCTTTTGCTTTTCTCTTTTTTTTTTTGAATTCAATTCCTATGTTGTCTATTTGTTCTCTCTCTACCCTTGATATGTGTCTGTGTATATGTATTTATAGGATCCTGAGCCTAAGAACCCTAAACAAGAAAAGAGTTTCGATTTCTTCCAATATTCAATTTTGAGTTTATCCCAACTTTAATAACCTTATAGAAACAATCCAAAACAAATCCAACCACCTAGAATTTTCCTAATTTTTCAATTTTTTTCATTGTTAAAAATAAACACCTTTTTGTGCATTTTCGGTGAAATAGGAATTGTATAAAGACGTAGACAACCCAATCAACTTGACACACTTTTTTTTTTGAAAAAGTAAATAAAGCTCCTCTAAACAGGGGCTCAACAACTTTGAGAAAAATAAATGGTTCATTTAAATAGAAGCACAACAACTTTGAAAAATAAAAGGCTCATTGATAATCATGTCTAGTGAATTTTGTAATGAAAACTCAAAAATTCACAATTCGAGTTCGAAGTTCCAAACGTTCAGATTCGCAAAAACCTTTCAATTTTGCAAGAATTCACTGAAATTTAATTCTCAAAATTTTAGTTTCATAAGAATTCAAATATGCAAGATCTCAAGATTCGCACTTATAAATTGCAAGACTCTCATTCACATTTAAATATTCTCATTTGAATTTTGAAGATTCACATCCAAAAGTTCAAAACTTCTCATTCAAGTTAAATTTGGGGTTCACATCCAAAAAGTTTAAGCTTTTTCGTTCGAATTTTGGAGATTCACATCCAAAAGTTCAAAGCTTCTCATTCGAGTTCAAAGATTCACATCCGATAAATTTCATGGTTTCACATATCAAAAATTCTCATTTAAAACTCAAAGATTCTCATTTGAGGATTTCTTAAAGATTCTGATTTAAGCTTCAAAGATTCTCATTTGAAGATTTCTTAAAAATTCTCAATTATGACTCAAAGATTTCATTTGAGGATTTCTTAAAGATTCTCATTTGAGGATTTCTTAAAGATTCTTATTTGAAGATTTCTTAAAGATTCTCATTTAAAACTTAAAGATTCTCATTTAAGACTCAAAAATTCTTATTTAAGGATTTCTTAAAGATTCTCATTTATGACTCAAAGATTCTCACTTGAAGATTTCTTAAAGATTTTCATTTGAAGATTTATTAATTATATTTAAATTATTCGAATCTATTTTTAGGCTAGACTTAACAAATATATGGAGTCGCCACCAATTTTTTTATCTAGGTGTGATTGGTCACCTAAGAAATCTATCTTTTTAAGGAGCTCCTAAGCTTGACTAAGGATCCCTAAAAGAATAGGTTCAAGTCTACAAACCAAAACAAGATTCGAAAGTTCGGTTATATGTGGAGAAGTTATAGCACCCTCACATGCCTATCCAAAGGATGGTACCATTTTATTTTAAATTTATCATAAAGTCTTGATTCTAATGGTTTTATTTTTTATGTTAAATATTGGAAATAATTTATACGATTCTTCCATCAATCTGGTAGAATTTTTAAAAATATTTTCTCACCTCAAGAGTATTCAAGGATCCCATTTGTTTCCTTGAAGAGAATCTATCATCAAAAAAAAGGTTTAATTAATTTTTATTTTTTTTGTTGAAAATATATCTAATTGTTCGACCTTTGAGCCAAATTAGAAATATTTTCTTTTTTGAATTTTTAAAATTTTCACCATTTGGGCCTATTTAGAAATTCTTTTTATTTCTTTTTTTTAAAGGAGAATAATATGACAATTACTTTTCTTGAAATTTCATTTAAATTCTTTCACCATTTGGGACAAATTTAAAGAAATTTCTCACCTAGAGATTTCTTAGAAAATTTACCATTTGAAATTTCTAAGATTCTCATCCTTGGATAATTATCAAATATTTTCAACCAATTTTTTATTTTTTATTTTTACTATTTGAAAATAAATATTAATTATTATTGTTGAAACCTTACCTAAATTATTCCACAATTTAGGACAAATTTAGAGAAAATTTCTCACCTAGGAATTTTATAGAAATTTACCATTTGAAATTTCTATAAATTTCATCATTGGATAATTAATATTTACTCCCAAAATATATATTTTTAAATTTTTTATTCTTTTAAAATAATATTAATTAATTATAATTAATTTAAATATAATATTATAACTATTACTTCTTAGTTTATAAATTATATAATATTATTATAAAAGTTATTATTTTAATAACTTATATTAAATAATAATATTACTATTTTAATTTGTTTATACTAATTATTTTATTTAATATATTAAACTATAAATAATCGGATAATATCTTATATTAAATATTATAATAGTAATTATAATATACAATGATTAATTTACAACATTATTATTTTATAATTATATATTTATTATATATAATCAAAATTATTTGAAATTAATTATTTAATTTATAATGTTTAGTTATAATTAATAATATTATTAATTTAAATAATAATAATTTATAATACATATAATAACCTAAAGTTATAATTATTATAATTATTTATAATATTTATATATAATTTAATATCTAACTCAATTGTATGAAAATTATATGTTTTATTTGTTATAATATTTAATTTATAATAATTAATAATTATTATTATAAATATTAAAGTATATCCTTTTAATAATTATATGATTAATATATTAAAGCATATAATATAAATATAATTAAATATATAAATAATAGATAAAATACTATAATATAGTATCTTCTTATTGATATAGTATTTATTATTACACTTAATTAATATTTATTTTAATTATAATTAACTATATTTGAATATAAATATATTTTAAATATCTTAACAATTATATTATTAATTATAGTAAAAATTAATATTTAAATTATAAATGTTTAATTTGAAATAATATTAATAATTTATTTTATAATTAATGCAATTAATTTAATACTAATAATTTATTTAATATAATAATTATAAGATACTATTTAAATTTATATAATATAATTTTATGAATATATTAATAATTATTAAATTAATTAATCTATAATAATTTATAGATCTTATTAAGATATATATAAATTAATTAATAATATATAAATTTTTAAGTATATTAATAAAGTTTTAAGTATATATACATAACCTAATATTTAAATAATAATATTATTATAATATTATATTATCTTATAACAAAAGATAATTCAATTATTCAATTAATTAATAAAATTAATTTAGAATTATAATTATGTATATTAATAAATATTTAAATAATATACTTAATAATAGTTAATATTATATATAATTAAATAAACATAATTATTTAAATTTATTCAGTAAATAGATTCATTTTTTAAATCTCTTTATTATTAATTTTTGGATTATTAATAAATTAGTACTGTTTTATTTTGAATTAGCTTATATGAACTGAAACAATTCTTTTATGACAAAATAAAATGTTATAATGATTTGAAATAAATAATTATTCAAATAGTCATGATTATTTGATCTAGTTTGGTAAGCATATTTATTTTTAAAATTTTTTACTTATTATTTGTTGAAATATTAATAAATTAATATTATTTTAATTTGAATAAGCTTGTATGAATAGAAACTATTGTTTTATAATAAAAAAATTAATAAATTAATATAACCTATACCTTTTAATTGTTAATACTATTATTATATTATTATAATAATTAATACCATTTATTCAAATTTAATAAATTTATAATAATATTAATAAATATTTAATCTTTTTTTAAATTATAATCTTTAATAAAAAATATAATAGTATTTATCAATTATAGTATATCTTAATAATAAGCTTATTATACATTTCTAATCAATATATGTAAAATTTTTATTAATTGTTAATATTAAACATAACCTTAACCAGAACCTGCTCTGATACCAACTATCATGGGCCTGGGACTTATGCCAACATTCCATGGAGCATTAGGTTATAATATTAAATAATTTAATAGATTATAATGATATTATTTTGATTTATTATTTTGAAAATATAGTTTTTTATACTTTTAACTATTAATCATTAAATTAGTTATGAAAAGTAAATTTTACGTATATAATTATTTTATTATAATTAAGTTAATAATTGCTTGTTATTAATAGTCCAATATTAACATTGTTTTATTAAATATTAATTATTAATATTTCAAAAATTAATAAGTAAGAGATTTAATAATTGAAATTATAAACTATCATAGAAGGGTAGATTTGATCAATTTTATAATAAATTTATATTATTTTATTTAAAAAAAGCTTCTATGAATAGAAAAAATTATTTTAAGACAAAGCAAAAGGTTATAACAATTTCAAATAGATAAATGTTCAAATAGTCATAATTATTTAAACTTGATCGATAAAATATTGATTTTTTAATATTTGTTAATTTATTTTAATTAATAACTATATTAATAATAGTAATCTACTAAATAGTCATAACTAATTTTGGATAACAAAATTACTAATATTATAAAAATATTATATTATAATAATATTAATTATTAGTAATATTATAAATATTAATATAATAAATTAAATAATGACAATATTAATTAGTAGTTTAATAATAATATAATAATACTAATTACAATTGATTATTAAACTGTTAATAATAAATAATCATAATAATAAAAATTAATCAGTAAAAAATTAATTGTTATTATTAAAATCAATAAACTTGTATAATGAACATTTAAATGACAAACAATATTAAATAATTATTATAATATATGCTCTAGACAATTTTTAATTTAATAATTATATAAAATTGTTAATATTAATATAACATTTAACTATTTAAATCCTGATTTATATAATAATTAGAACTCTGTTTTATTATATAAGCAATTATTTGTATATTAGTAATAATCGATATCAACAAGCAATTTTGTAATATATCAATTTATATATTAATAATTTAGATAATTATTCTATTTTTAAAATTATTATTATTTGAAATAAAATAATATAACCTTTTTAAATTTGTTCGATAAACAAATTTATTTTTTTAAACTTTTGCTTTTTAATTTTGGAAATATTAAGAAATTAGTATTATTTTATTCTAGATAAGTTTTTGTAAATTGAAACAATTCTTTTATGTCAAAACAAAAGATCATAATGATTTTAAATAAATAATTATTCAAATAGTCATAACTATTTGAACTTGTTCTATATTATTAATATAAAATTACTTTAACGTAATATATGTACAATTCAAACAAATATTTTAAAAGTAATAATGTTAAATTAATATATTTAATTTGTAAATCAATAGTTTTACAAGCATATTTACTTAATTAATAATGTTATAATAATAGAATTTAATAATAGTATAATATTTTAATACTAATTTAATAATTATAGTAAATAAATTAATGATTAGTATCAATTCAATATCAATAATACTAATTTATTAATATTTTGAAAAAAATGAAATATTAATAATTTTAAATGAAAAATAAGTTATCAATTTATTAGTATTAGTTCTTATTTAATTATATTTTAATATTAAACTATTAATACAATTGGTTATAAATGTTTTTGTTCATATAAGTTTGTTCAAAATAAAATAATATTAATTTATTAATATTTTAAAAATTAATAAGAGATTTAATAAATAAATCTATTTACCATACTAGTTCAATTAGTTATAACAATTTGAACATTTATTTATTTCAAATCATACTAAATTAATAATTTGTTAATAAATTTGAATCGTACCTTTTATAATTTAAACTTATTAAAAGTTTTTTAATTGAGTTGTCATAAAACAACAGCTAAATAGTTAGAAAAATATTACCTTGTAAATCTCTTAGTTATTAATTTTTTATATTTGAAATCTTATAATTCAAATATTCATAACTATTTGAATATTATTCTAATTTAAGTTTAAATTTGTTTAATTTAAAAATTAAATATTTAATTTCAAATCTATTTTAAAGTAAAAATATTTAAAGATTTGTTTTATCATAAAACAATTATTTTTGTTAATATAAGTTTGTTTTAAATAAAATAATATTATTTTATTAATATTTAAAAAATAAATCTGTAAGAGATTTAAGAAGAAAATCTGCTTATCAAACAATTTCAATTGGTTCTGTTCATACTATTTTATTTAGAATAAAATAATACTAATTTAATAATATTTCGAAACTTAATAACCAAGAAAATTAAAAAATAAATCTAATTGTCAAACTAGTTCAAATAGATAAGACTCTATGAATGATTATCTATTTCAAATCGTTATGACTTTTCTTTTAACGTAAAACAATTGTTTTGTTCGTACAAGCTTATTTGGATTAAAAAAATACTAATTTAATAATATTTTGAAAATTAATAAGTAAGAGATTTAAAAAATAACTTTGTTTACTGAATCAGTTCAAATGGTTAAAATTATTGGAATAATTATCTATTTCATATCATTTATATTTATTTTGAATAATTATATCTTATAATTAATATGAATAATAGTATTATTCTAATACTAGGTAGTTATTAATTTTTAGAATATTATTTAAATTGTATTATTAATAATATAATATAATAAAATCTATTAAAACTTAATATTAAATTATTTATTTATAATATAAATAGTCATAACTATTTGAACTTGTTTGGTAAATAGATTCATTTTTTAAATCTCTTACTCATTAATTTTTGGAATAGTAATAAGTTAGTATTATTTTATTTCGAATAAGTTTATATGAATTGATATAATTATTTTATGGCGAAACAAAAGGTCATAACAGTTTAAAATAGATAATTATTCAGATAGTTATTACTATTTAAACTTGTTCGATAAACATAGTTATTTTTAAATTTTTTACTTATTAATTGTTGAAATATTAATAAATTAATATTATTTTAATCCGAATAAGCTAATATGAACAAAATTAATTATTTTATGACAAAATAAAAGGTCATAACAATTTGAAATAAGCTTGTACGAATAGAAAAAATTATTTTATGACAGTACAAAATGTTATAGCAATTTGAACTAGATAATTGTTCAAATAGCCATAATTATTTGAACTTGTTCATAAACAGATTCATTTTTTAAATCTCTTACTTATTAATTTTTGAAATATTAATAAATTAGAATTATGTTATTCTGAATAAGCTTGTATAAACAAAAACAATTGTTTTGTGAGAAAACAAAAGGTCATAATGATTTGAAATAGATAATTATTTAAATAGTCATAATTGTTTGCACTAACAAGCCAAAAGATACATTTTCTAAATCCATTAATTATTAATTTTCAAATATTAATAAATTAGCATTACTTTATTTTGAATAAGATTATATGAATAGAAACAATTATTTTATGATAAAGCAAATGGTTATAATGATTTGAAATAAATATTTGGTCAAATAGTTATAACTAATTGAACTAGTATGATAAATAGATCTATTTTTTAAATCTCTTACATATTAATTTTGAAATATTAATAAATTAATATTATTTTATTCCAAACAAACTTATATGAACAAAAACATTTGTTTTATGAGAAAATTGATATTATTAAAATAACTAATAATAATTATAAATATTATTAATTATATTTGATAAATGAACATAATAATTAAATTTCAAAATTATTTATAATATATTTATAAATTAACCATAATATTTTATAATTAAGTTATATGTTTTTTATATTATTATAAAACTACAATTGTTTTAAATTTAGTTTTAAAATATAATATCAAATATTATTATAATATTTATTAATATTTATAATAAATTATATCTTATATATAAGAAAATATTAAACTTTAAATATTTAATATAAAATTGATATATCTATTTTATTGGTAATAAAATATAACAATTATAGTATATAATATAATAATTAATAATATTATTATAAAATAATAATAAATTATTATCTATTTATTTAATTATGTATTATCTATTATAATTAATATAAATTATTAATAATTTGATATATAACTAAACTATTTTATATATAGTTTTTTTTAATTCATTACTATATTATTAATTATAGATAATACCAATAATTATCTTAATATTATACTTTTTTGTTAATACTTAATATTAAATTATTTATTTACACTATTATATAATTTATAAATTATAATTTGTTATAGATTAACAAAACAAATATTGTTAAATCTATTTAAATTAAATAACTAATTAATATTTAAATATTATCAAATAATAGTAATTATGTTTTATAATTATCGATTAGTTTCCTCGTACTAATCTGTATATAATAGAATTAATATATATAATTCAATTAATTATGAATAATAACAATAATACTTATTTAAATACTTATTAATAAGTAATAATTAATCCAAACATTTTAATTATAATAGTTAATTAAATAAATTCTTATTAATTATTTAATATAATAGAATATTAATTAATTAATATTATTAATTATCTAAGTATTAGTTTGATAAATTATACCTAACTATTATTCAATTGTTTAATAAAATTAATATTATTATATAATTAAATTCATAATATAATTATATAATATTTGTTATATTATAATAAATATTTAATATATAAAATTATTATATAATTATCCTAATAATATTAATCATTATGTTAACAATATTAAGTAATTATTAATATTAATTAAATTATAAATTAAGTATTTTAATTTATTTTAATTAAATATTAATTATTATAAGCTAATTGAACATTTAAATATTAGTTATTAAATAATTATCAATCATATGAATAAATTATCCAAATATTATAATAATTATAATAATATTAGTTATAAAACATTGAAATAGTTTTTAATAATCTCTTTAACAATAATTTATTTTTTTATATTACTTATTAATAATAAATATTAATTATTTATTATAAAATTTAATTTATCATAAATATTAATAATTACTATTAATATTTAATTCAATTAATATAATATAAGTTTAATTTATTAAACTAAATATAATTAATATTTTTATAATATTAATAACTTTATTAATAATTTTTATTATAATTATTAATAAAGTTTAACCAAAATAAAATAACTATTTTATTATAATATTATAATTATCTTAATTATTATTAATATTTATTTTTAATATTAAATATAAATTAATTTATATTATTTAATAATATAAAATAATAATTATATATTAATCTATTTATATATTATTTAATAAAAATAATAAAAATAATAATTATATTTATTTATCTATCAATATTAATTATTTTAATTAATACTATAAATTAATAATTATTAAACATATATTATTAATAATTATTTAATTTATTGTAAAACTAAACCTATTATTTATAATATAATAATTTATATTTATATATTTATATTATTATTAAGAATAATTAATTATTATATCAATTATTTTAATAATTAATATAATAATTAAATTAAATTATTATATAATTTATTACTTATAATTATAAAATAATAAAATTAATACATCAATTATATATTATAAGATTATAATATTTATTTAAATAATAAATAAGGTATATTAATTTATAAAATAATAACTATAATATAATTATAAGTCACTTAATTAATAATTATATTATATTTCTATTTTTAATTGTTAATATCATAATAATTAATATTAATTATTATAATTACAATTTAATTATAAATATAAACAAATTGTTAATCATAATATTACTAGATTAGTATTATTTTATTTTGAATAAGCTTGTATGAAGATAAATAATTGTTTTATGACAAAATAAAAGGTTATAACGATTGGAAATATATAATTGTTCAAATAGTTATAATTATTTTGAATGTGTTCAAAAAACAAATTTATTTTATATATTTTTATTTATTAAATCTTTGGAATATTAGTAAGTTTATATTAGTTATTTGAAATAAGCTTGTATGAATAGAAACAATTATTTTATGGCAAAACAAAAGGCCCAAACAATTTGAAATAGATAATTGTTCAAATCTCCTACTTATTAATAAAAAAAATTATGAAATATCAATAAATTTATTATTAATATTATTGTTTATATTAATTATAGTTTATTAATTTTATTAATAATTCAATTAATATTACATATATAAAATTAGTTATGACTATTTAATAACAGTCTGTAATATTAAATATTAATAGATATAATAATAGTTAATAAATTAAATATAATAGTTAAATTATATAATAAGTTAAATTATAATAATTAATAAGTAAATGTTTATCATTATAATATATTTAATTTATTTAATTATATAATATTATTATATATTAAATATTTAAATTAAATATTTATTATAATATAATAAATATTATATAATTATATTATTAATTTAATTATATAATAATATTAATTTTATTAAACAATTGAATAATAGTTATGTATAATTTATCAAACTAATATTTAGATAATTACCGAACAAATTCAAATAGTTAATAATATTTATAATATTTATTATTAATAGCCAAATAATGTATATATTAATTAATATTTATAATAAAAAAATTTATTAAATGAATTTATAAAATAATTAATATTATAGATAATATTATAATAATTATAATTAATATTTAACCTATTAAAGTATTTTTATTATTAGTATAATAACTATTATTTTAGATATTATATATTTATATTATACTATAATAATAAATAAAATAATAATAACAATATCTTATAATACTAATTAAATGTATAATTGAGTTAATATTATAATTATATAATATAATAATTTTCATATTATATAATTGTTATTAATAATTATAAATATCAATTATAATTAATATTATTATAGTAATAAATTAAATATTAACAAATATAATAATTTAAATTGATTATTAATCAAATAATCATAATTATTATTTAACTAATTATTTGAATAGATAATATTAAAATATATCATATTAAAATATATTAATTAGTTCATTTTTATAATATAAACATTATTTAAATAAATTGCTTTTTTATAATAACAAAATATTAGTTACAATAATTGTAATTATAATTATTATATTATGAAGAATTAAATTATTAATTATTACAAATTGTCATAAAATTTTTTATATTATAAAAATTCAATAAATATTAAATATATGATATTAGTAATAATAGTTAACTATAATAATAAAATAAGTTATGAAAATATACAAATTGTTTACATTTTATTAAATAATATAGATAATTAATTAATAAATTATTTATTAACAATTTATTTAATAATAGTTGATACTATTTTAATAATTTTGTTTTCAAAATTAATTAATTTGATATTCGATTATTTATTTTTTGTATTAATAAATTATCAAATTAACTTATAATTAATTATAATAATATTAACTTAATATTATTGCTCATTATAAACTTAATATTATAATTAATTTAATATTATAATTGTTCAAAGATTATAAGTTAATAATGAATAAAATTATATGATTAATATATTATTATAAAATTGTATAATTAATTATCATAAATATTATTAATATTAAATTTTAATTATTAATAAATAAGTTCAAATAGATTTGCCTATTGAAAGTCGTTATGAATTGAATTTTATTAAATTATTTCATTAAATTATATATAATTTAAAATTGATAAATAATTAATAACTAATATTAAAATTTATAATATACCTTATAAATAATTATATAATAATGAATAATAGTGTAAATATTATTATTGAATTTATATTTAATAGTGCATTGGGAATAATTTATTTAATATATTATAATTATAAAATTAATTATATTATGTAATTAATATTATTAACTATTAATAATAGTTAAAAAACCTAATTAGGAATTAATTATTGTAAGTCATGTTATAATTCAACATGTTTAATTAGGTTAATAAAATTATAATTAATATTAAATTAATTAAATTTTTTATATGTTAAATCAATATTAATTATTTTTTAATAAATTATTGATTATAATTTATAAATTTATTATATCATTATTAAAAAAAATATTTTTTAGTTGAATTATAAAATAATTAATTATTTGAAAAATTACGATTATTAATAAATTAATAGTAATATTGTTTTTTAATATAATGCTTAAATCGATTATAAATTATTATCAATAATAATAAGCTTTATATATTTATAAAAATATTTAAATATTTTCAAAACCTAATTATTTGATATGGTATAATTAATATAATGAATTAATAAATATATTATAAATAATTATTTAAATTAATAGTTATAGTCATTACTTTTTAATTAAAGTTTTGTATAATAATATACAAATAGTTTATACTATTATATATAATATAATTAATTAACAATAATTTAAAATAATTTAAATAATAGCTTATTATTAAATTTAATAAATTATCATAATAATATTAATTAAATTATTAAACATATAATATTTAATAAATAATTATAATTATTTTTATATTAAATTTATAATTAATTTATAATAAGATTATAAAATGATAATAATTTATATAAATCAAATATAATAAATTAGTTGTTAATATTATTAATTAATTAGTATAAAACATATAAATATCTTTATATGAACAAAGACATATTAATATTAATAACTATTATTACTTAATATTATAAATTAAGTTACATAATTTACTAATAATATATAAGTAAATTATATATTTAGAACTATATAAATGTTTTTGTTCATAAAAATTAAAAAATTCTTATTAATATATTCAAAAAATAATATTAAATAGAAATTGTATTAATTATAGTTTTAATTATTATATAATTATTTGTTTAGTCCTTATATAATTAAATTAATAATTTAGATTTATTATTATCTTATAATAATATTATATAGTTAATTTTAATACTATTAATATTACTAATTTATTAATAGTTTATTATAACCCAAATTCAAAATTATATATTCTGAATAAAAGCTTATTCAAAATAAAATAATACTAATCTAAATTATGACAAAAATCAATAATAATATTATTAATTATAAAAATAATAAATAATATAGTATAATTATAATATATTAATAATTAATTAATTATAAAGATAAATTTTAATTATATAAATATTAATTTATATTTAAATTTAAATTATCTAATATAATTTAAAATTAATATAGTTATTAAATTTTGTAATATTATATATGATAAATTAATTAACTAAATATTGTAATGTTATTAAATTAGTATCATTATTATTTTAATTATAATTTTATTATAATTAAATTGTAATTAGTTTATCATCTAATGAATTACTGTAACGAACTAATTTGGTAAACAAATTCACTTTTTAAATTACTTAATTATTAATTTTTGAAATATTAAAAAAATAGTTATAATAGTATATAAATTATAATTAATATTATAATAATATTCAAATAATTAATAATTATTTAAATTGTTTAATAACCAAATAAAACATCATAACAATTTGAAATATATAATTATTCTAATAGTCTTAACCATTTGAATTGATTCTATAAACAAATTTATTTTTAAAATCTCTTAGTTATTAATTTTTGAAATATTATTAAATTAGTATTATTTTAATCTAAATAAGCTTGTACGAACAAAAGAATTATTTTAGGACAAAAGAAAATGTCATAATGATTTAAAATAGATAATCATTTATATAGTCTTAACTATTTTAATTGGTTCGGCAATTAGATTTATTTTTTAATTTTTTTGGTTATTAAGTTTTATAATATTATTAAATTAGTTTTATTTTATTCTGAATAAAATAGTATAAACAAAACCAATTGTTTGATGATAAAATAAAAGGTTATAACGATTCAAAATAGATAAATTTTAAAATAGTCAAAACTATTTAAAATGGTTTGGAAAGCAGATTTACTTTTTAAATCTTTTACTGATTAATTTTTTAGATAATAAAAATTAGTATTATTAATGATATTAATAACGATTTTATTTTAATAATTAATTTTAACCATAATTATTTCAAATCAAATTAACTTTTTAATTTTATATCAATTAATTCAATAAATATATATTTATTAATATTAATAAATTAATATAATCATTAATAAATTAAATATTTAATAATTAATAATTTATATATTTAAATTAATTTATATTAGTTAAATTAACATAAAATTAAATAATATAGTTAATAAATATGGTTATTTGATATTATTAAAATCAAATAATAACTTTAAAGATATTGTAACTGTATAGATTATACTAAATTATATAATCTATACAATTGTTAAATTAATTAAATATTTAATTAATTTATAAATAATTATTAAAATTACTAGTTATATTTAATACTATAATATATATTAATTTTAAATATTAAATATAATTTATTTATATAATTAAATCAAATAGATTAATAAAAGTTAATCTATACAATTAATAACTAGTAAAAATATTATAATTGAATAATATTAATTTAGTATAATCTATTATGAATTATATTAACTTATTAATTAATCTATATAATTAAGAATATTGTAATTTATTTAAAATAATTTATTTTAATATTTTAATATTTTAATAATTATTTTAATATGAAACCAATCATATTAATTTCTTTAATTATCTTTAACAATAATTTGCAAAATATTAATAATATTTATTTATTCATATAAATAAATATTTTTAATTTAATTACTATTTGAATTAAAATATTTAATTATCTATTTTAATTGTAATTATATAACTATATTTTTTATTTAATATTATTTAAAATATTTAAATAAACTATTTTTAATATATAAATTTAATAATATTTTATTTAATTATATATAATTAAATAATTATTACTTAGTTAAGTAAAAATCTAAGTGATTTAATACATGACATTTTGTTTTGTCATAAAGCAATTGTTTTTTTATCATACAAGCTTATTCGAAATAAAATAATACTAATTTATTAGTATTTCATAATTTAAGTTATTATAAAACAATTTGAAAAATTAGTATATTAATAATTATAATTATATTATAAATAATGCCATTAAGATATTATTAGTATTATAACCAATTGTTTATTAAATAAATTATATATTAAGATTCTTACCATAATATTTTTAATTATGATATTATCTAATTATAATATGATATTATATCTATTATAGGATTTTTATAATTATTAATTTATAATGTTTACTAAGATTATAATTGGTCTGATAGATAATTAATATATTAAATTAACTTAATATAAATTAACTATTTATAAAATAATAGTTATCTAATATAACTATATTAAAATAATAATTTATATAATAGTTATTTATATATATTATTATTTATAAATAATATTTTATGAGTAACATTAAAATAGTTTAAATGAAATTATTCAATTGGATAATTTGAAATACTATACTTTTATAATTAGGTCCTTAAATGGAGGGATAACATACTCTTCAAAATCATTTTCGTTATCAAGTTTATTAGTGTTAATTGAATTTTCAAAATCTACCCTTTAATCGTTATCATGATTATCTTCCTGTTCATTTAATTATCAAATAATTAATACTATATTTAATAATTCTTAGAAATAATTAAAATTAATAATATTAAATAATTATATAATATTCTAATAATATATTTATTATTATGATATTTGTTCAAATGGTCTTAACTATTTAAATTGGTTTGAAAACTAGCTTTAATTTTTAAATCTCTTAATAATTTTGAAAAATATTAATAAAGTAGTATTAAAATATTGAAAATTAATATTTACAATATTCATAATATAGTTTAATCTGTTTTATGTAAATAAATTGGGATTATTTATAATATTTCTATTATTATCTTATATAATATTTAATACTATATTTAAATATTTAAATGAATTTTAATGATAATTCATTTAAATTAAGTCATTAATTTATAATTTTACTAAATACTAAATAGTTAAAACCATTAACCTTTTATTTAGTCGTAAAATATTATTTTAATGATATTATAAAATTATTATTATAAATTAATATTATAACTTATATATAATGATTATATTCGATAGATATAAATTATAATTATTAATTTATATGTGAAACATATTATATTTTAAATAATATTTATTATTTTTAAATGGTCAATTATAATATATTTATAATTAATATTAATTATTATTAAGCTATTATTATATATAAATCAATATTTTATTATAATTGTTATCTATTTTATTAAGATTATATATTATGAAAAATTAATTATTATAATAAAATTATAATCATATATTATTACAATATATTCTTAATAAATTATTAGATATTAATATATTAAAACGCTTTAGTTAAATTAAGAATAATTTATAATAATAAATTATAATATATTAACACTATTAATAGCTATCCCCAGATTTATAGTAATATATCCAATTAAAAAAGTTTTAATACTTAAACAGATATTAAGATATCTTATTATTATTAATAATGATTATTAATATAATATTATAATCTAATTATATTATGATATAATACATTGAGTAATATATTAGATTATTAATAATATATTTAATATTATAATATTAATGATTAATATAATATATTACACTAATTATCATAATTTAATAATTTATAATTTAATATTAAATTGGATTGTTATTGGATTAACAATAATAATCCAAAAGTAGCTTATATTGATAATTGATATAAATATTAAATTATTGTTTACCCTTAGATTTAATGATTAATAGTTAAAGGCATAAAAAAATTTTATGTGATAAAGGCAGGTGATACTAATCCATCTCTGTGTATGACTCTTACTAACAGGAAAAAATAGAGAACAACACAAGAAATTAAAGCCTTTTTAGTTGGGTAGATAAACCAATTATCCCCTCCTAAAATTTAACATCTTAGAAATCTAATAGTATTCAATATAATATAATATAATATATAAATTATTAATATGAATATTAATAACTATATAATATATAGTTATTATATATTTTAATTATTTAATATCATTAATTATATAATGAATAATTAATATTTAATTAATTATTAATTAATGAATATTGATATATTTTAAGTTAATTTATATATCATTGATATATCCATTTTATCTATGAAATAGAATAAAATAATTTCAAATTATTAAAATATTAATGATTATTAAATAAACAATTGGTTTATGACAAAATAAATGGTCATAATGATTTAAAATAAATAATTATTCAAATAGTCAAACTATTTGAATGTGTTCAGAAAATAGCTTTTTTTCTAAAATTATACTTATTAATTTTTGAAATATTAATAAATTTATATTATTTTATTCAAAATACGCTTGCATGAACAT